>NC_060269.1:111657021-111863494 GCF_021613505.1 Equus quagga
ATTTGGATATCTAACAGGCGTCTCAAACTTAACATACACAGACGTTACACTAACCTCTCTAACCTGGTTCTCCTATGGTAACTCCCTCTCCAAAAAAAAATACCAACTCCATCTGTCTAGTTCTCATGCCAAAAAGTTTGAAATTATCTTCGACTCTCTTGCTCTTTCCTCCTGCATCCAACCTAACAGCAAATCTTGTTGTGCTACCTTCAACATATAACTGAATCCAGCCATTTTCTACCACCTCTACTGTTACCCTAGCCTGAGCCATCATCATCCCTCATTTGGATTTTTGCAATCACCTTCTAATGAGACTCTCTGTTTTCACCCTTGATGCCTACACTTCTCTCCTCACAGAGCCACTAGAGTAGCTTTTTTTTAAATGTTAATCATTTTGTGTCACTTCTCTTCTCAAAATGTTCCGGGAGATCATATCTCATCTAGAATAAAGCCACAGTTTTTTCAAGGCCCACATGAACTGGTCCTCACAGCCTCATTGAGATCACCTCCTACCACTCTCCCCTGGCTCGCCCTGCTCCAGCCACACTGTCTTCCTTGCTACACTCCAAACATGTCAAGCACAATCTTCCTCTGGGGACTTTGCCCCGGCTATTTCCTTGACCTGGAACATCCTTCCCTCAGATATCTAGAAAGTTACTCCCTCCCTTAATTCAGGTGTCTGCTCAAATGTCACTGTATCAGATTCCCCCAAACACCTTATAAGTTATCTCCTGCCTTGTCACACTCTGTCACTTTACTGTGCTTCACTTCCCATTTTAGTATTTACCATCACCTGAAATATTACACATTTGTTTGTTTGAAATGACGATGAGTACCTCGAAAACAAGGACTTTATTTTGTTCCCTGTTATATGTCCAGTGTCTAGAAGGATGCCTGGCACACCATAGGTACTGAATAAATAGGTAATAAATTAATGAGGAAAGTTTTGCCATATTCCTTCATAATGTCTCCTGCACCAAGAAGAGTAAGAGTGAGGGATAAGCCCCTTCCTCACAATTTTCATCAATGCCTGCAATTCTGATTGGCATACAAGGTCAATAAAAGCACTGTTTTCTCTGCAGATGCAATCAAGGCAAGACTCCCAGACTCCCTCGCAACGATGCTGCAGCCCCAAAGTTCTGCCTACGGAGAAACTTCAGAGCAACAACTGCTTATAATCTCCCTCCTTTTCTACCTCCAAATTCATACCACTCTCTCCAATATTCCTGTTATCTCTCTGGCCACTCCTTTTTTATCTTTTTTGTGGGTTTCTTTTTCTCTTTTCCTCCCCTTAAGTTTTGTTTTTACTGAGATTTTGTCCTTAGCCTTCACTGCTCACTCATCTTAGTTGATCTCATTCATTCCCATCAACCATCAAACATTTGTGAATGGCTCACAAATCTATCTCCTCATTCCAGACCTTTCCTATTCTCCAGCCCTATATATCTGACTGCTTACTGAACAGCTCCACTTAGTGATCCCACAGGTACATTAAGCTCAATATGCTTACATTAGCCAGAATAGACTAGTTCATGTTGCAGTAACAAGCAACACCAAAATCTCAGTAGTTTAATATGCAGAAGTTTATTTCTAGCTCACGTAAAGTCTACCTCAGATCTCCAGGGTAACTTCTTCCATAGCCAGAGACACAGGGTGTTTGAATCTTTTAGCCTGGCCATCTCAACACAAAGCCTCCCCCATGGTCCATACAGCAAGTTAAGAGACTAAGTGAACGATCTCACACTCATAACTAAGTGCCTCCGCCAAAAACATGTGTCACTTCCACTCACAGCCCGTTGGCCAGAACTACTTATATGACCCCATGCAACCACAAGAGGGCTAGGAAATTCAGTCTTCCAAGTGCCTTGAAGGAAAGAACAACCATCTGTGAGTGCCATCATGCTTTCTAAAATGTCCAAGACTGACAGGCACATGCTGGGCACCAGGTCATCATGCTGAATGTGACCATGGACCAGAGGGCAAGGCTTGGCCTAGACGTGGCTGCTGCTGACACCATCACCAGCACCACCCCTGAGAGCCTGACAGAGCAGGTGGCCATGATGCTGGTCTCAGCCTTAGCAAGGGCATCGTGCTCACAACCAGTGTGGGTGCAAATGGCCTAGAGTAAGCCACAGTGACCATGGCTTCATCAGAGGACACTGAGATCCTGGAGCACGCCAGGGAGCTAGTTATCACCTCGCCAGAGGGCCAGTTCAAAAAGTGCAGACTGTCATCACCTAGCGTGAGCAACTGCAGGGTCCCAGTGGGCTGGGCTGGGGCAGGGAGTAAGGACTCTGAGCACCCTGCCCATGCCTGGCTGGCCTGGTACAGAGAAGACAGTGCACAGAATTCAGGCATTCAGAAGAGATGTGAGAGTGTAAATATACTGAGTTTTTTGTTGCCCTACAATAAAACATGACTCCCTGGAAAAAAAATATCCAAGACCGATCTCATCAGCACAGCTAACCCCACCTCCTCTCCTCAGCTCTGCTCTGCTCCCAGCACCCACCCAGCTATTCAAACCAGGAACATCCTCAGTCCTAACCCTTGTCCTTCACCTCTCACGTCTGATTATTCTTCAAGTCTTACAGGTTCGACTTCCTTAAATATTGTTGTACTTGGACCCCTTTTCTCCATTGCTGCTACCACTACCTTACTCTAGCCTCTCATCACTTCTCATTTGCAAATCTGTTGTCTCCTAACTGGTCTCCCCACTCTCAGTCTTCTAGTAGTGTCACAACTCAGTGAGACATTTCCTGATCATCCAATCCAAATACACCCCTTACCCCAGCCTCCTTCTGCTGCCCTGTCCTATGTTTTTGTCAGATCCCTTGTCACTATCTGATATTATAAGCACGTAGACTTGCCCGCACCTGCTGCTGCCACCGTACACATAAACGTGAACTAGAATGTGATCTCCTGGAGATTAGAGACTTGGACTAATCAGAGGTCTACCCCCAGCTCCTGGGAGGGTGCCGAACACAAGGCAGATCCTCAGTGTACATTTGCGGAATGAATAAATGTTCCTTCCTGAAGCCTGAGTGATCTTTCTAAAACAAATCTGCCCATGTAGTTTCCCAACTTAAAACGCTCCGATGACTCCTTATTGTATTTCCAGATAAAATTTCTGCTCTTTGGTAAATTCCTCAGACCCTCCATGAACTGTCTCTGCTTATTTCTCTAGATTCACCTTAGACTACAATCCCCTCTTTCTCAAGGGACACCCCAGTGGAGTCTGAAAGCTGATTTTCCCTCAGAGTAAAGTGCTTTTCTAAGGCGACTCCTCCCTTTGCCTGCTTAACTCCAATTTGACCTTCAGGATTCAGGTCAGACAACACCTCCTCTAAGGGTTAGAGCCCCTCCTATGCACAGGGCACTGTGCTAGTCACTAGGTTACAACTAGGGACTGTGATAGACGCCAGGTTACAAGTATGTCTTGGGCTAGATGCTAGATTGCAACTGTAAACGTGACCTAGGCATGGACTGGTGGCACAGCTAGTACTAAAATCTAACTCCCAAACCTAGCTTAAAGCGTTGCTCATGTAGAATATTATTATTATTGTTATTGCTATTTTTACTCCCACTATAGTCATGCTTCTTTTATCCAACAGCTTTACTTATCCAAATGGCCTGAAAACACAGAAGTAATGAAGCAAGGTCTTTGAGTAGCCAAACTGGTGTCACAAATCTGATATACTTTATAATCTGGGCCCCAGGCCCTGTCGATAACCTAGTTACAGCACAATGTACTCTCATTTAAAACACATTTCAAACAACCTGTGAAACTTCATTCCCCAGTCCATAGGATGATAGAATCAATCAATCTACAACTATTTTATAAGAGCTTACTACACACAAGACATTTGTGCTAAATTACGGGATGTACAAGAAAGTATAAAAAAGTCCCCACTCCAGGGGGTACATGGGAACTCTCTGTACTTTCCACTCAATTTTGCTGTGAACCTAAAACTGCTCTAAAAAGTAAAGTTGATCAATTTTTTAAAAATTAGGTCCCCACTCTTGTCCTCACAACCACACACTTTAAAGAGCTACCCCAAATAAGAAGACAGTATAGAGGCAAATACATCATGAAAGCAAGAAATGAAAATTGACTTTTTCAACTAAAGAGGATACAGGAAAAAATATGAAAATCAGGAATAGCAGCTTAATAAGATGGTAGAGTTTAGAGCTACTTATTGAAGAGATGAAAAACCCACAGACCCAAAGAGCCTCTGATCTAGGACAATGAGAAGGGCACTGGGCTAACAGCTGAGGGCTGAATTTTCATCTAGGTCTCCATTTGCCTAGCTGTGCGGTCTTCAGAAAGGCACACCAGCTCTCTGGGCCTCATTCTCTTCCTGTCTATTGTGAGGGAGTTGAACCAGACGGTCTGCATCAAGGCCCACCAAGCTCTAAAATCCTATGATTCCATGTTCAAAGTTCTGACCTTGAGCCATCAAGATAAAAGTAAATACATTCACTGTCCTCTGATTTAAAAGGCAGGCAAGTTTGGGTATCATGTATTTCAGAAGGCTTCATCTAAATGGTAATTTTTTTTAAGTTTGCAGTTTAACAGGATAAGTTTCAGCTATCTGCAAAATCCACTTACGTGGAATGCTGCTGTCCCCCACGGTGCTAGATACGTGAAAATTTCCCAGTGTCATTTAAACGGCCCAACATGGAGTGACCAAAATAGTTCAAGGCCAAAGAAACAGAGAGAAGCCTACAGAAGATTCTCCTTTCATTGCAGTTTCTATAAAAAGGACTGACCAATGGGGGCAAATCTGTCATCCCCAAAGAACACCCATTAGGAAAGTAAGTGTTGCAGGGGTGTAGCTGCCAGCTCCTAAAGACGATGGACAGGCACACTGCTCTCTACCTAGCAGCACCGACCACACCTCACAGCACTCTGAGCAAGGCACAGACACGCTCTGCTGAAAGCTGGACTGAGCTAGCTCACAGAGTCTTCCACCAAAGTTACTGGTAGCCAGTACAGGGTATCCAGATGGGCACCTGTCCGAGTGGCTGTTGTTTTAATGTTTTAAAACTTAAATACATGTTTCCCTTTGTATGGATACATCCCACGAGAACGACTTCACGCCCCAAAGAGGATCAATAAATGAGTTGCCCATTGTACCGGCTCTGGATGAAAGGAGGCTGCCAAGCTGAGAGAGGCTGCTCACATCAGTGCCCATCTCAGGCAGAAGAGAGCTGACTCTTCAGGAGGTTCGTGCATTCCTTTATTCACTCATTTAACAATTTCAGGCCCCTATTATGTGTCAGGTGCTGAGTTAAACCCAGAAATTTAATGGTGGGAGAAAAAACTAGACATGATCTTTGCCTTTGTGTAATTTACTTTTTGTAAAATTACAGTCTTATGAGCTACTGAGGATTAGCAATATTTAAGAAAAATAGGGTGCTGGGGGAGAGGTGGGGCAGAGGAATCGACCTAGCTGTGGGGACGAGGGGAAGCAGGGAATCCTTTCTCTGGCAGAGATGGCATTTGAACTGAGAACTCAAGGCTGAGCTGGCATGTACTTCCAGTCCTTCATTTATGGCAGCCAATCAATTATTTGCCATCATGTATCAAAGTTTCTTAAGCTAGTGTGCATAAACTGACACACCTAAGTACATCGGGAAACACGAAGTCACTAGATTACTTGGCACAGGTTCCATTCTTCCAATTTTACTAAACATCTATTAGGGAAAAATTTTTACTATATTAAAACCAATACAGATTTATTATGATAGAAAAGCCAATATTTGAGGGTTGCTCTTTTTCTAAGAAAAAATACAAATTTCTAGAAAATTCTAGTCTTCTGTAGGGTTGTGTTGGCACATGCCCAACCCTTCTATTCACTTTCACCCATCATTAGGGCTACTTCAATAGAAAAGTGGGAGGTGAGAAGTTCCTGACGGATCATTAACAAATGGAGCCGCAGATTATTTTTCTCACTGAGCTTTAAGTGACTTGATGGACATGTGTTCATTTCTAGTAGTAGCGTTAGTAGTAGTCATCATAACAGTAGCAGCTGTTGCTGTCGTAGCAACGGCAGTAGTAGTAGCTGCTATTGTAGTTATAGTAATAGTAGTGAGTAGCAGTAGTGGCTGCTACTGTCATGGTCATAGTAGTAGTAGCAGCAGTAGCAGAAGCAGCAACAGTAGTAGTTGAGAGCTGGGTTGGATCTGAACTCTACCATTTACCAGCTAAAGGAGATTAGCCAAATTATTTAAATCCCCTACATCTTTAGAACAAGGTTAATAAAAACGTCTACCTTTTAAGACTGTTGCAAGACATAAATGAAACACATAAAGGAAGGTGCTGGCATGAAACAAGTACTCCGTATGTCTAAGCTACTTTTAAAGTACTATCTTTATTATTAGTGTTATCACAGACCGCTCCTGCTGCGAGAGGAGGTTGGATTAAAGGAAAAGCAAGTCAAAGTCAGTTTGGGGTTGAGGAGCAGAGACTAATAAAATAATCTACCTTCAATCTGAATCAAACCCACAATCATCAACAATTTTGTGAGGGAAGAAAGGCCCTCCACGCGGGGTTGTCATCATAATGTCCTCTTAAAGTACTTTATAATCTCCCTTTATGTGCAAACTCATCCATGTTGCATTTTTTGAAAGAAAGAATTATATCAAACCCCTTACAGGGAATGGGGTACTTGGTGTCTTCAAGGAGGGAGACCCAGCATGGTGTTTTTGTTTGTAGTTACCTACTTCTGACTTCCTTCACCTCCCTGGAGTAGGTTACCAGAGAGGTAATTACTCCTTGGTTTTCTACAACCCATTCTCTTAGAGAAAAGCAAATCATCCTTAGCCATTTAATTCTCACTGCAGAACCCAAAGTGCCAACATAAGCCTTCGAGCTGCCGTCCCTGATGGTTCCCTATATCCTTCCTGTGTAAGAGCCTTTTCCTCTTCAAAGACGAGTTAGAACCTAGTGTTCTGAAGACCCAGGTAGCTGGGCACCTAATCTTCTTAGCTGGGAGCACAACAGCTTGTTTGCAGTCTGGTAGGAAGCAATATAAACAATTTGCCCTAAAGACAAACTTGGCATTTAGTTCGACTGCACACAAATAATTTAATCCTTTCTTTTATTTTTCTTAGCTGCTCAAAGGCAGGCATATTCTCTTCAGAGATTAGCCAGAATGTGATGACTTAATTCACATTTACGTACATGCCTGGCTTAACATTCTTATGAGTGTGCTTTTGAACATTCTTCCTAAAAGCACTGCTGTCATTTCTGCTGAGAAAAGTGACTGCGAGTCCATTCGATATAGCTGGGGCCCAGAGTACTGAAAAATGTGCAAGTTTCCTGGTTCAAACCCCACTTAGGGAGGCAGCGACAGAGGTCATTACTGGCGCCAGCTCTGATGGGCGCCGTGAATCACAGCCCAGTGGCTTGTCGGCGATTTCTTGATGGGTGGTGATAAACTTTAGCAGAGGGTCTGGGAGCAGAAGAGGTCTAGTGTTTAGCTACACTGGGGTCACTGTTTATAAGTTTGTGCGGGGAAGTTAGTTCTGCCACTCTTTCTCGTCAAGGCCTGCCCTGAAAACTGTGAATTCAGTATAGTCTTCCTTTCTTCTTCTTTCCTTAATTTTTATAACTCACATTTATTCAGCAGTTATTAGGTACCAAGCACTTTCCATGCATTAAGAATAAAGTCCAACATTTACTGAGTGCTACTATGTGCCAGGCACTATTCTAAATGTTGTCAATAGATCAACTCATTTCATGCTCACAACAGCCCAGTGCAGTAGGGATTGTTATTATTCCCATTTACAGATGGAACTGAGGCCCAGAGGAGTTAAGTAATTTGTACAAGATCACCCAGCTAGGAAGTGCAATCTGCACAACTTGGGGAAATGCTATCTGACAGCATCTGTAAGACTTATTTGAACATTGGTAGTGAGCTGGGGGGAGAAGCAAGACCTTCTAGGTCATCACTATCTCCTTAAATTCTCCAAAAGCTTCTACTGACAGAGAATACATGCTTTATAAGCATCATCTAAAAGTTAATGGTAGAAGAAGAGCTACCATTACCAAGGGAGGGTGGGTGGAGTGCTATTTGCTGATAAGTGGACCCATCAGTGCCCTGCCCCTGAAATCTTACCTCATGGTGGTCACAAACATGTGGATACAGTCCTTGAGTGCTCAGAAGACCTGATTTTGGATCCAGAGGACCTGAATTCTAGATCTGAGTATGTAACCTTGGGCAAGTCACTCACACTTTCTAAGTCTCCATTTTCTCCCCCAGGTAATGGGGTTGTCATACTAATTGTCATACCTACTAATGGAATTGCTGCCAAGCTCAGAGAGAGACTCTATAAGAAAATGCTTTATCAACAGGACAGTGTTATGCAAATGTGCTATCATTGTGTTGCACTGAAATGGACTTATTCTGTGGGAGTATTTTCTATACAGAGGATTTATTGCAGTCACTTCCTAAGAGAAAGGAGTTTTCATTACTTTTGCATGTGGCCTCTGTTACACTCGATAATATATGGAGCTTGATTACAGTGTGAGCTATTTACTCAGTCCTTGACCAGAAGCCTCTAGCAATTTTTATTTCTGATATTCCAAAGAAATCTTTAGTCTGGCTACCTAAACCAGGCCTTGGAGACCTCCATATCGTCAAAGTGGTTTGAAAGGGAAAAGCAAATAAGCCTCCAATGATTGAGGGGACTGAGCTAAATAAACCTGAAAAGAAAGAAGAAAAACTGCTCCTCTAAACTTTACATGGTTCAAAATATATAACCAATGCAAATCATAGATATTCAAAAAATTCAAAATGTGAGATATTACAGATAGTTTTGTAAGATAATAGGCCACTCAAAAAGGATTTTATAGAAGACAAAACAAATCCAAAGTTGCCCTTGGGATCACTGGGAAGCAGAACAACTCTAGAGGCCCCACCATGCTTTTCCTTCAGATCAAACTTACTACACATCTACAGATGTAGAGCACCGACGTCAAAAGGACAAAGCTTTGAAGGCCCACGAAAAATTACAGAATAGTAAAGTAAGATACTAATACATGCTAAAGTCTTTTTAGTTCCCCTCTCCATTAGGTAACCTTTTTCCTTCCCTTAATCAAGCCATCCCGGGAAGATGTGCAATGTCGTGGAAAGAGCATGGTTTAGAGTTCAGCATACGTGGGTGCAAATCCCGATTCAAAGCTAATTGGCAAGCCTTTCTCAGCTTGAGTTTCCTCATCTGTAAATAGAGGAAGATAATAAACCTGCCTCAAAGTTTTGTTATGAGGATAGAATGAAATAACATAAGTAATAATAGTACCTGGTCTGGAGTCCACAATACATGTTGTCTCCTTTAACCCTCTTTCTCTAACCAATCCCACCCCAACCTCTCTCTATACTTCAGTACTTTTCACTAGGTCTGACCTTCATGGCATGGTATCCCACTGGCAATTAGCACTCTTCATTAAAAGCAGAAGATGAACTCATTCTAGTTTGTCTCATAAGCCACTTACGAATCTGACTTTCATAAATTTGGCCAAAAAATTTCAAGTCATTCATAATTCCCAACAGGATCATCCCTTTGTGAAATGAATGCTATAAATACAGAAATTTCTAGAATAGTAGCAATGACAAATATAATCACCCTGCTCAACTGCTTTCATTTGATTTTCAAAATTGTCTTGGACATAATTAGTTAACCCTTATTTCACACTTAACTCTTTTATTTGTGTTGTTTTGTTGTGGTTGTTACTGTTTACTTCTATTGTCTATGCAACATTATCATCAAAAGGCACAAAAATGATTTTAACATTCACTTGTTGGAACAAATAGGCAAGAATAGCTTTGCAAAAAAATTAAAAAGAAGAACGAGAGGGGCTAACACTGCCAGATATTATAAAAAGCCAAAAGGCACAGAAATTTGAAAATCTCCATATAAACTCACTTAAAACCCTCTTCTGTTCTCAGAGAAGATGACAGTCCAACAGACATCTTGTTAGGAACCATCAGACAAGCAAGGCGCTTTGATCAGGAAGGTGCTTTGCTTTAGATTAAATGTTACTGCTCTCCCTCGCAATCACAGAGGGAAAGCAAGCAAGAGAGAAGACATACAAATCTCTTCTTGTAATTGGTCTGCAAAGAATCTATCTTTATTATTTGATATGAAATGTCATGATTCACACCACCAGCACAGATATTTGAATATATGTTGCAATAGTGAATCTAAAGCCAAATTATTATCTCTGTTAAGTGTTCTTCTCATTGAATCTCATCCCACAGAACTGACAGCATCTAGATATTCCAACACAAGAGGACTGACTCTTGGAATAGTCATTCATGCTGCTCGCCACTTATTTCCAGTTCCAGGTAGCACCGCACGTGGTAGATCTGTACTTCCTGATTAGGTGAGTCTCTGTGACTCTCTCTAGACCTTGACTTATAGTGGAAATTATGCATCATTTCTAGGCTGAATATTTCATTGCCAGTGTGATGAGAAGTACTTGAGTACCCTTTCCTCTTGGCTTGGTAAGCATCTGAGATGGCAGAAGCTCTATCACCCTGGGTCACTGCATGACTCTGTGACTCTGATAAGTAGAGGCTCTCTGCCAACCCACAGTGATGGTTGCCATAATGTCCCTTGAGCTCTGGGTTTTTTTTTATCTCCCCTACTATACTGTAAGCTCTCTGAGGACAAGGGCCAGATCTAGTTCACTTTCATATTCTTCATAAAGTATAGTACCTATAGATAGCAGAAGCTCAATACTATTTGCTGTATAACTAAATGTATTTACAACAGATTCCAACCCTACAAAGTAATTAGATGTATTTTCACATCCTACAACACACATAGTTTGCTCTTATTAAACTATTATCTCTATGTAAGATAATCATGGAACTTGTCATTCTGTGCAAACCAAGTATTTTCATCTTCGCAGAAAGTATCTAGGTTTTCCAGTTATAACAAGGACAAAGCTAAAAAGATAAACCTTTATTGTGCAGGCAAGAAGAGGTCACATGTTCGAGCAAACACGCTGGCTCCCTATAATGCAAATTATTTTCCAGTATTAGTGAAAGGCCTAAACTCAATCTGGCTACTTGTAATTGCAGTAATGTATACTCATTCTGACACAAAGTAAGCTAGCTGGCCAAAAGGATAATAATATCAAATGATGACTTGGATGAAAATAAGTATTTCCCACGTCTATTGGTTCATTTTTATCTGGTGGCTATTTTTCTTTTGACCAATGGTGTCTCCTTATGTTGCAGAATGAAACTTCTAAACTTGAATGTTGCTTTTGAATAATCACAATGTCTTTATTCCCTAGTCTGCCTGTGTTTATTGTTTCATAATGTTCATAGATCCAGCAACTCCTTAGGGTTAAATCTCTTCTAAACAGTTGGCTCTGTAAAATGTATTCCTTGTATTGTTAGTTGAGCATTAGACTAAAATACCTTTAGTTAAGACACCTTTTCCAGGTAATCTGGTGATGTATTTGATTATCTATCTCCCCCTCCTCCCATGGAATTCCTGTGATAACAAGCTCAGATGCAGGAGTCATTTTATTTACCTAAACATTCTGTAGTAATTCCAGTATAATTAGTCAATATTTCGAAATAAAATCTTCCAAAACATTCTTGTGCTTTTATTTCTTATACCATTTTAATTATTCATCGTTAATATTTCCATAACTACCATTTTATTACATTTAGTTCATAAACATTTGCACAATAAAAACCAGACAAAACTATTTTTCAAATCTGTGTGATTCCTCAAAGCTTTCTTAAATATTACCTTCAATGATAGTTAAAACAACTGGCTACAACATTTCCTAGGCCCAAGTTCTTTTTGTGCACCAATTCCTGGGCAGACAAACACTGCTTTGTAATCCACCCTTCCTTCTCTTTCCTCAAAGGAAGTAGAAACCTGTCTCCCTTTTTAATAACAAAATTTTTATTTTAACTTGGATACATAAAATACGAGTGTTAAGAAACTTTTCTTCTCCCTACATTTTGAAACTTTAATTAAAATGTCTCAGCTGATCTATTTGCTAATGATTATTTGGACAATGATGCAGAGAATCCCTTCTCTCAAAGGAATGAACACCTTCTAAGCCAAGAACAGCTTTGGGTCCAGATGTTACTGTTGTTCAGTCTCACCATTAATCACCAAACGTTGCAGTCGGACCCACCGTGGATATTATTCAAACAGAGACTCAATTAAATTCAGAGGCAGTCCATTTAATCTTCATCAGCTCAAACAATGGCAACTTCATTTTTCTCAACCAAATGTTGAGTCGGAGAAGAGAAACTTCAGAGATTTTCATTTCATTCAATATTGTTATAAACTAACTGGATTTACAGTTTGACTTTGGACAAAGGAGAGCCACAGCATTTTGCTGAAAGGCAACGCTATAGAGAAGATGAAGCATCCTGCACCAGGAGGCATGAGTTGTAGTAATTTTGTGATAAAAAAGAGAAAAAGATTCATTTGCTCCCTTAAAAGCTGTGATAACTTGAGGGAAAACAATATTCTGTTTGGACCCTGCAGGGTGAAAATGGATATGGGGCAAGGACAGGAGGCAGGGGGCCAGAACGGAAGGAGCAAACAGGGACATGTCTAACTCTCACATCTCTCACTTCATCTAGGCCAAGGGGGAAGATAGCTCCTCAGAGGGCCTGTTAGAAAGCAGCCTGTGGGCATGATGAGCAAGGCATCTAGAATTAAGCACAGCATCAGACTACTGGAGACCTTTCTTACTACGGTCACGACATTGGCTTTTTTTTAAAGTAGGTAAATGCAGAGGGAGTGCAAACTAGATGTCTTTAGCCATTAGTCTGGATCATGACTGCTTACTCCAAGGGTCTCCACTGGGACGATAAGACCTACTTAGGGCCCTTTCTTCATCATCTGTGTATTAGCCAGAGTTCTCCAGATAAACAGAACCAATAAGATTAGATAGATAGATAAATAGATAGATAGATAGATAGATAGATAGATAGATAGATAGATAATTTATTATAAGAAAGTGACTCACACGCTTATGGAGGCTGACAAGTCCCAAGATCTCCTGGGCAAGCTGCAGACCCAGGAGAACAGAATTTGTAGTTCCTGTCTGAAAGCTGGCAGGCTGGAGACCCAGGAAGAGGCTGAGGGTCTAGTCAGATTCTAGTCAGACCTTCAACTGACTAGATTGGAGGAAGCCCACCCACATCAGGGAGGACGATCTGCTTTACTCAGTCTACTGATTCAAATGTTAATCTCATCCAAAAACACCCTCACAGACACACTCAGAATAAGATTTGGCCAAACATCTGCATACCTGTGGCCCAGTCAAATTGACACACAAAGTTAACCATCACAATCTCTAACACTCTGAACAAGTTTGAGGTAGTAGAAAGTCTCCCTACATAAGTACCCTATAGATCACGTGGGAGGAGAGAGGACCCTTATGAAAATTTAAGAGTCTTAGTACTTCCTTTCAAGCCGATTCCTGGCAAAATGAGATGAATGATCCTATTAATGATAATAGTAGTAATAATAATGGCAAACATAAATATAGCACCTACCATGTGCCAGGCACTGTTTAAGCACATTTTATGAACTCCTTCAATCCTCACAACAATCCTTGGAGGTGGATAAGAAAACTGAGGCACAGAGACACTAGTTAGTTTGCCCAAGGTCACAGAGCTAGGAAATGGGGGAGTCAGGAGTCCCATCCAAGCTGTCTGGCTCCAGAAGTCATTCAATGAGCATTCACTGAGTGTTCACTATGTGACGAGGGGTAGAAGAAGTGTCTGCCCCAGAAATGAAACAGTGGTCCAAGGTAGCTGTATTATAAACAAAGGCTGTGATGCTTAGAGAATGTGTCTCTCATCCTGACCCAGAGATCAGGAAGATCTCGTCATCTGGGGAGTTAGTAATGTAGGAATGAAACTATTGGACCGTCCAGTGCAACTTCCACCCTCGCACCTCTCTCCCTCTGGTTGAGCTCCACGTCACAGACATGGCATGGGAGCAGGGCCTTCAAGTCACATTTCTCTGACCTGGACTATAATCAACTACTACCTGATTCATCCACATCTACTTCACTCACTCTGGTCTATTTCCAACCAGCATCTGGAGGCATGTTCTCAAAAACAGCCTCAAGCACATTGCATCCCCTTGCTGAAAACCTTTCAATGGCTTCCCATTGCTCTTAGAGCAAAAGTACTTGAATGTGATGATGGTCCTGGCATGACCTGTCCAATGTCCCCTCCAGCCTCATCTCACACGACCATGCTCCCCTTGCTCTATCTGGTCAGGACACCTAACTTTTTCTTCAGCCATGTCCTTGCCATGCCCTTTCCTGCCACAGGCCAATTACTCATGCTGCTTCCTCTGCCTGAAGAACTCATCCTAGAAGAGTTTATCACAGTTGTCTTCTCTCTCTCTCTCTCTTTTTTTTTTTTTTTTTTTGGTGTGGAAGATTGGCCCTGAGCTAACATCTGTGCCAATCTTCCTCTATTTTGTATGTGGGACACTGCCACAGCAAGACTTGATGAGTGGTGCATAAGTCTGCACCTGGGATCTAAACCCATGAACCCCTGGTTGCCAAAGGGGAGGACACAAACTCAACCACTAGGCCACTGTGCCGGCTCTGACTTTTTTTTTTAAGGTAAGGAATCCAACTTTATTTCCTCAGCCATGAGATCCCCTGAGGAATGTCAAGTATCTCTTCCTCAGGAGAGACCCTGGACCTCTCTAACCCAAGATCCAAGAGGCCAAGAACAGCATCTGCTTTTGCCCACCATTGCATGCCCAATGCCCAACAGGGTATCTGAATATAGCACATAGTAAAAATACTGTCTGGATCAAAGAATGACAGAATAGCAATTGTGGAAGTAGGAAAAAACATGAGCAAGATCACTGAGGCAAGAAAGGGCATGTCTTATATAAGGAATGGTGAGTAACCCAAGACAGCAGGTTAGAACTAGAGCTAGAATGATGCAGAGATAGGACTGAAAATAGTGGTTAGGGTCAGATCATAAAGGGCTAGAAATTCTAAGTTAAGGAGTACAAGCTTTCAATTCTACAGGCAATGGGGAGCCATTGAAGAATTTTTGAGCAAGAAAAATGGAATCAGATATGATAAGATAATGGTTTGGGGCATGACTATACATTGGATTCACTTGGTGAGTTATAAAAAATGCCGATGCCAGGATCCAACCTCAAGAGATTCTGATTTAATTGGTATGGGGCATAGTCTGGACATCACTTTTAAAAGCTCCCAGATGATTTAGATATGCAGCAAAATTTGAGAACCACCAGTTTAGAAAAATCATTCTGGAATCTGTGCCTTTGTTAACTTGGAGAGGGCCACAGTGACAGCAGAGAAACTGGTTAAAGTTCTCAATGCAAGCAGCTCCTGACAGGAATCTGATCTAGGGCAGATCTCAATAACACAAGGGATGGTCTCTTCTGAAAAAATGTTGCAAGGGTCAGATGTCAGACTGAGATGGCTAATTGGACATGGAAAATAAGGAAAAGGAACTGGAAACTGATTCCAGGGTTCCCAAATGAGGCAACAGCCTAGCCGGTACTGGGACTAATTAACAAATTTAACAGAGAAAGGGAGCACAAGAGGAGGAGCAGGGTTGGGAAACAGAGGAAAAGAAGAGAGGATGCTGAGCCAGTCCCTCAGTCAATTTGTCCTTGCCCCTCCTCCACCCTCCCTGGAGCCATCACCACTAAATTAAACCAACGTTAGTGCCCAACAACTCTGCCAGGGGCCAGTGAAAGTCGACAGATGTAGGCTGCGGCAGGATAATAGGACATCTATTCTACCTCGGATGGCCCTCTCCTGGGACCTCCCTGCCTGAAGAGTCCTGGTAGAGAATTCTTCCCAAGAAGACTTCAGCATTTCAGCTGTCACTGGCCCCCGCCGAGAAAGAAAGGGCACAGTTCAGGAGGGAGGATGCAATCACCAGGAGCCCATACATCACAGTCTCTACCTTGTCTCTTTGAATTGCGTCCCCAAGCAGATGGGAAGCCAGTGCCCAACCCGGAGCACAGATGCCGCGTGCTCACGCAGCGCATGAGTGAGCTGTGCGGTGCTTCTTTCTAATTTCTTATCTGTAACAAGCTTCCAGTCCCCAGATCAATATTTCCAGCACGCTGCTGCGCACCCCACCGGGCATACTTTGTTGTCTCTATTACTCTTTTCAGGGAAATAATTATCTGTGTACACACCCGTGTAAAAATTATTTATAGTTTATTCTTTCTCTCCCAAAATGAAACATTAAAAGCTATATTTTTTAAAAGGTTTGCCTGTGCCTTTCACAGTAAAAGCTTGTTGAGAAAAGTTGCAGTTTTGTCAAAGTAAGGTTTGATCCCCTAGGATCTGTAAACAGAGGCTGTGAACATGGAAAAGATGTGGCAGAGAGGGTATAAGGCAGTAATTCCTGTGCACGGCATAATGACCTGAGGACAAAATACACCATCACATGTCTGAACAACCTTCTGAATGGCCAGCTTCAGCAAAAATGCAGCCCCATCTGCCCCTGGGCTGCCTGGAGAGGCAGAAACAGAGGAGCACCAGGACACTCGACAGCCCTCTCAGAGCCGGAGACTGGAAAGGAGCTCCTCGACACACTTCCCCATGGGAACGGGGGACTTACTATTCTAATGCTGGCCGCAGCCAACTCTGGCAACGGCCCCCCATCCACGAATTATTTTTGGTGTCTCTCAGGGTGTATTGAGCAGTTCTTTGCAGTACCATTGCCTGCTTCTCTCCTTCTCTCTCCACAAGATTTAGCAAATGTCACCCTGGAACCACAGAGTGGAGTTTACTCTCCTGTCCCCAGGCTTGTCACCTAAACATTTTTCCTCAAGCAAATTAGAGAACTGGAGAGATTTTTTAACAAAAAGCAGTGGGCTCTGGTTCTACCACTTACTAACTTGTTGGCCTTGGGTAAGTACTTAACCCCTCTATACTTTGGTTTCATCATCTATAAAATGGGTTAATAATAGTCTCTAGCACAGGACTGCTGTGAAAATTAAATACATTGACACAGGCATGTCTAGTGCCTGGCACAGAGCAATTGTCCCCAATATGTTGGCTGCTGTCATGATTTTTCTAAGCAGCAGTATAGCCTGGTGACTAAGAACATGAACTCCAAAGCCAGCCTTCTCGGGTTCAAATCCTGACTCCACCACTGCTCAGCTGTGTGATTTAGGACAAGTTATTAACTTCCCTGTGCCCCTATGTTATTTAATCTATAAAAGAGAATAACAATAGTATCCATCACAAATGGTTATTGTGAGGACTAAACTAATCGTTGATTGAGCTCAATCTGCAGGCCCACTCCCCTCCCCAGAGGTCAGGAGGCCAGGCTGATATCACCTGGCTCAAAGCCTCAACCCCTTAATCACATGATTGATCTTTCTGGCATGGCCAGCCCCTTGCTGACACTATCTAGGGACCCAACGGGATCACCTAATTAGCATAAACTCAGGTGTAACCCAAGGGGCATCCTGTGAATAACAAAGACACTTCTGCCACTTGGGAAATTCCAAGGGTTTAGAAGCTCCCTCCCAAGAACCCAGGACACAGACCAGACCAATTGTTTATTATACAATGGGTGGGAAGCTTATAAAATTAGATTTCATTCAACTACCCCTCTTAATAAGGCAAACTCAAAAAAGGAGCTAAACTGAAACCTTTTTCCTTAAGTGTAATCTTGTTAAACTAAAAATATATACCATTACAACATATGAGTCTCCACCTTCTAATGCTAATAATAATTATTATTATAATAACAACAAGTACGATTTATTGAACACTTAATATATGCCAAGCACTTTACCTCATTGAAATACACACCAATCCAATTCACAGGAAAAGGAACTGAGAGTTAGAGAGATGAAATATTGACCTAAGGTGAGGACTGGCAAACTGTGGCCCACAGGCTGAATCCCGTTTACCACCTATTTTTGTGTGGCCTGTGAGCTAAGACGGTGTTTACATTTTTAAATGATTGAAAAAAGTCAAAAGAAGAAAAATATTTTTGTAACATGCAAAAATTATATGCAGTTCAAATTTCAAGTCTATAAATAAAATTTTCTTGGGACACAATCATGCCCATTTGTTTCCATACAGATTATAGCTACTTTCACTACAACGGCAGAGTCAAATAATTGCAAGAGAGACTGTGAGGCCTGCAAAGCCTAAAATGTTTACTATCTGGCCCTTCTCAGAAAGCTTGCTGACCCCTGACAGAAGGTCACATGGCTAGTGTGCGGCAGAGGTGGGCTATAAAGCTAGGTTTCTCTGCTTCCAAAGTGCCTAAAATTAGTGGCAACATCTCCTCACTATTTTGAGCCTACTGTATGCTCTAGTCAGAGCCAAGATCAAACATCTAAATTCAGCCTCAAAAATGATGGGCACTCTACAGATAAAAGAACTAGCTCAGAGACCTTAAGTCACTTAGCCAAGATTACCCAGCCAGCTCTGTGCAGCTCCGTGCTCTCCCTCCTGTAATGCCCACGCCTGAACCCCATTCTACTCCAGTACAGAACAGAGCTTCCTAAATTTAATGTTTTCACTCCACCTGAGAAAGAAACAGAAAGATTAGTTCTCTTCCCTTATATGCCATTTTTGCTCTTTCTGTAGTGGGAAGAACAGGAAAACCAGAACTGAGGTTCAGACCCACGAAAGCCACTCAGGAGGACACCATCACTGCCTATGGCTGCAGTCCCCAAGGCCACTTGCCCAAAGGCTTTTACTTTCCTATTCCACTCTAGGAGCCAGACTCTAGAAACCTCCAGCTGTCATACGTTTGGTTGAGAACTCAGACTAGCAAAACTGATGTGATTGAAGGACCGAAGATAAATACCCCAGGTTCACAACAAAAAAGGCAGGGAAAACATCTATGAATATTTGAAAGATCATACATCAAAGGAGGAAAGAAGTGAGAAATTGCTTGCTGTTATCCGAGGAAAATTGTAAGCTGAGAAAAAAACGGAGCATCAGGAAGTGTAAATTCAGAAGCATAGAGAATGTGTAGCATATCCAGACCAAAACAAGCTTTGCTCAGCCCCTTCTGGAAGGGGTGGGGACTTGCCAAACTGGTCGGCCAGCTCCAGGAAGCAGAATGTTCCTTTTAATTTCCAGTTGGGGTTTACTCAGTTTGTTCCATTACAATGCAGATTCTTTTCCTGAAAATTTTATAATGACAATGAAACTGACATTGAGAATGACTGCTTCTCAGTGAATGAGACCCTTCCTAAGAGTTAACTTAAGCAGACTTAGACTTAGCCAGGTAAGCATTTGGGCTGTAGACCACACTCCCCTTCACAGGCAGTATCATTGGCCTCCTGCAGGGCCAGTTGGGGATGAGAAGGCAGGAGGAGAATGGTTACACTTGGGAGAGGAGAGAGGACACTTTGATGGAGTGAGGGAACTGTAAAGGAAGACACAGAAGATACATTGAGCAGAGCTGGGCCATTGTCCATTGGGATCCCTTGGACAGGTTTTGGGTTCACTGGGCACAAGTGGATCTGCTTCAGGGACCTGGAAGAATATGGCTGAGATGAGAAGTAGGCCCTTTGCCCAGCCTCTGCTGGGACCCAGCTCAGTTCTGGCGCTCCAGAGATATCATCCTCCGTGTGGACACTGGATTCTCACTATGTCAGTGCCAGCAAAAGTGCCTCTCCAAAGGGTCCGCAGGCAGCAGATGTGGACAGCAATGGAGAGGAAGAATTTGATGGATAGAAGTTACTGCCGGTGACTTTGGTCAACTGACTGCCATTTTGTAAAGACCCCCAGAAATAAGGAAGAAGATGCATTTTGGATGACGGAGACCTAAAGTCTTGTTATTTTTCGGGCAGGATAATATTGAGCTAGTAGATATGGGGGCTACACATACACAAAATAAACAAAAAATTGTTGCATTGTTAATTCTAATTGCTCATCACTGCACAATTAGAGAAACCTCTTCCTGGGAGAAGCTGCCCGTTGCTTTTCTGACTTGGTCCTGCCTGAGTCTGCTTGCTCTATGCTTCAAGCTCTTCCACGACCACACACATAGGCTGCTTATTAGTATCAGAACTTTTCTCTCAGTCTCTCTGTCCTCAATTCTTCAATGTTCACATTTTAAGTAAGCAGCTTCATCAATTGCGGTTCTCAAACTCTAGAGAGACTCATGCTTGACTTGCTACTGCAGATACCTATGTAATTGGGTATCTCCTCCTGTGTGGGTTCTTCTCCTGCATGTACTTGGCAGAATTCCCTCTAGGGGAATAGGCCTGTTACCCAGGGAATAGATTTTCTCTTTTTGCATGATGGCTCTTTCTGTCTCCTGCTTAGTCTGTCTCACTCTGTTCTGCGTGAACTTTATGTTCCATGCTGCAAAATCTAGCATGGATTTTTGGTGGAAAGAAAAAAATTCCAAGCTGCCTATTACCCCAAGAGAAATGTTCCCCATTATATAGAAGTAAGTGACATCCAGAGTTACATTCTCAAATGTCTCATAGCACAAAGCAGCCTGGGATTTACTGATGAGCCAGTTCTTACCCAATATTTATATCTGAGACATACTGCGAATGGTCAAGTCTTTTACTTACAATATACAAATTTTGGAGTTTTGTGTTGGAAACTATAGAAAATAGTCTAAAATTGTAGAGTAGCCACCATTTATTAAGCAGCTATTTTTTTCTAAAAGCAATACTAGTTTCATTTCCTCTTCACAGTAAATCTGCAAATTAGGCATTATCTCCATTTTATGGAAAGGAAATGGAAAGCTCAGAAGGTTTGAAAAACTGGCAGCCTCTTCAAGGTCAAACTCTACTAGGGAGGAGTGCTGGGAATCTAACCTGGAGAGGCTGAGTCCAAAGCTCAGTCTCTCTCCTCATTGTCGCATGGTCCACGAAATGATAGCATGCTACAATGGCACACATTCTAAAATTGCAGGATCATCCTGAGGGTGCTAGGGCAGCCATTTGTAGTGAACAAATGATTAAGAATTAAATAGCATCTTTTTAAATCTTTGTCAATTTGATCAAGAGGAATGGTGTCTGATTTTAGCTCATATTTCTTTGATTACTAATGAAATTTTACTTTTTTCAATTCTTCTTGGCCATTAATTTTCTTCTTTTATGAATTGTCTATTCATGTCCTGTTTTCTTTTTTCTATTGTGTTGAAAGTTTTTCTCATCAATTTTTAAGACCTCTTTATAGACTGAGGCCATTAATCATTTAGTCACCATATTCATTATAAACATTTTATCCCAATTTATCATTTTCCTTTTAATTTTGATTATGGTGATCATTTATGCACAAAAGTTTAGAAGATTTACACAATTAATTCTAAGCCTTTAGATTTAGCTTTACATACAATGTTCCTTTATCTTTGTACCAAATTACCCCAATAGTGGTCAGGTCCAAGTGGGATTACGTCGCATTAACCAAACCTCCATAAGTGGATTGATAAACTAAAATATCAGTGTATTAATTTACAATGAAGACTACACCCCAACAGCAACCCAAATACCACAGAGGCAATCTGGTGAACACAAATCACTTTGCCCAATATCCTACATCCTCGAGTCCATATTATATCCGGACCTGCAGAACTTAGTATAATTATCCCTTTAAAACAGAGAAAGAAAAATGACTCACTTCATTAATGGCATAGCCAGAATGAGAAACCAATCTCCTCTTCTCTGTCTGGTTAAAAACAAAAAACCTGTGAAATGTGTGTTTTGATAAGAACACAGTCCTTAATTGTGCCAAGAGTGAAAAAGTAACACAAACATTTTAATTTGCCAAATATATAGATCATTTAAAATGTTAAAAAATGAGGAAAACAGATGTAAAATTGTCTAGGAAAATAGACAACTTTATGATTTGTTGTCATCTTCTCCCTCCTCACCTTAACATAATATGTAGCATATCCCATGACAGCTCATAAAGTGTACCACTGCCACCAAATCACGAGCTTTTATGGAGACGGTAATGAACATAAGATCCTTAGTAGGAGTTATAAAAATGTAGACACTTCTAACATTAAAAAAACAAGTGGAAGTATTTTGTAAACCAAAAATATTCAAATGTCTTGAGAAATGGGGATGTTTGGAACCAAAACTACTGCATAAATTTCTGCAGTTTTATCTATACGCTATTTCTCTGGGATTTACAACTATTCACCATTTTCAATGCTCTAGCTCTGACTTGTTTAAAAACAGTTTGCAAGAGCTTGTGAGTCAGTCCCAACTGGTTTTGAAGGGGATAGGTGTTCTGGGCACGGAAGAAACCTGCACAGGCAAATAGACAAGATGGCCCCCAACCAGCAACTGTCTGCCGGCTCTTTGTGCTTTGTGTTTCTAAGACTCTGCATGCCCTTGGACAGACAAGTTATGCTCATGTAAAAGTGAAAATGTTCTCTCCTTCTTCCTCTTTCACATTTCAAGAATTAAGACATTTCAGTTTCCTCCGAGTTCCATAACTGTGAAAGTCCCTTGGCATCTCAGATATTAATATGGCTCACACTGATGTGACTTAAATAGCCTTTTTAAAATCTAATCTATAATACTATGCTTATTTACTGTTCCTTGACAGATACCAGATCTGATGGGAAAAGAGTTTCTCCAAACATGAAGTATTTGGAACAGTCAAGTAAAGATAAGAAGAATGTATTAAAGGATTAAGGGCAAACAGAAAATGAAGATGAGGGCAGGACTGAGAAAATTAAAATAGCGATGAAGTGAGATTTTGAAAAATGGCATTTGTGAGGACAAATGAAATTAGACAAATTTAACTCTGTCTATCATAGAGCACGTTTCTGGCAGTGTTTACAACATGCTCTTCTCCTGCTTTGCAGTGACAAGTTTTGCCCAAGTGTTCCTCATCCTGGGTGCTGCTAGTTACCACTTCTACTTCTATGTCATTCACTAGTGTCGTTTATTGCTGTCCAAGACAGCCACGTAAAATATATGTGCATCATGGTCCCAAGGAAAGAACAGGGCAGGTGGCTTTGGACCATGTTCCACAGCAAAAAATACAGAATCCAAACTACAAATGGTACTTACATTTCAATTCCTCACTCCCGATTCACCACTGATGTAAACATCTTCAAAAAGCACTTACTTCCAAAAGCCTTTTTCCTTCCCTTTGAAAAGAAAATGTATTTTCAAATTTTTGGAAAGGCTTTACAGAGAACCCTGTGACTTCCTCAGTTAAAGGGCCCATTCGGCCCACATGGCAGCCATCCCCAGTTCCTGGCCTTGAGACAGCAAGGCTCTTACTCTGCCACTCTGTGAGATTAGCAGGGAAATAGCAAGCATATTGTCAGATGGAATATTACACCATTTTGACCCCCAAAAGAGATGTTAAGAGCTATTGAGCTGTGGCCTGCTGCTCAAGAAAGAAGACAGTCAGCTTTAGTAATGAATTCACACACACTGCCCAAAGTGCAAAGAAACTTATTTTCCTTCTCAACAGAGAAGACCAAAGTAGAAACCGTTACCAATATCTATTCAGGGACATTATCCACTTCCTGAAAATCAAAGTTTCTCCAATTAACCCGTCTACTAAATATCTACAGAGCTTACCTATACGGACTGTATGCCAGTGACTCTCAAAGTGTGGGCCCCAGGCTAGCAGCAGCAGCATCACCTGCGAACTTACTAGAAATGCAGATTCACAGTTCCCACCTCAGACTACCGAATGAGAAACCCTGGGGGTGGGGTCCAGCAATCTAACAAGCCCTCTAGGTGATTCTGATGTGTACTGAAGCTTGAAAACCACTACTGTACGCAAAGCTACTTTTAACCTTCATTTGAACACAGAAAACATTGTGATGTAGGGATAGCATGCCTAGCCAGAGCAAATAACTTCAAATCTACTATCTCTGATATCATCACTTTTCGGCAGTGTTGTCACAAAACCTTTGGAGACTCTGACAACAAACTGTTGCAAATTTAGGGAGAAAAATGCAAAAAATGCATAAAGGCAAATTTAATATTCAATTTCAGGAGGTTCCTGAACACACCTGAAGCCTGTCCATGTGCCCCAGCAAAGGAGCATCTACTTTATCTTTTTCACCTGCTCTTCACATTAATCTACAAAGTCAACAGAACAAGTATTATTATAATCTATAGCAGAGGACTTTGAACCTCAGAATTCTAAGTATCTTACCCCAAATCTCAGAGCTGGTAATAAGCAGAGGGAGCTCATAGCTGGGGCTCTACCCCATCTACAAACTCTTTGCTTGACATTTTACTCCTCTCCCTGTTCCCTCCCCTATTTAGAATGTTGTAAATAATAGGATAATAGTGATTGGCCTGATTTGCTAAAACAAAATAGAAATGTCCTGTTACTTAGCAGTAAAAGCACATTATTTCCACTGAAACAAAGAAGCTGGGAAGAAAGCCTCCAAATACTCTTTGGAAAATTGTTGGGGGACCTAGAAGAGGTCATTCAATGAACAGCTGTCCAGGAAGCCTCATTTCCATCTCTAAATAGCTAAACCAGTCAATGCAGTCAAATTCAGTCAACAGAAAGACAGCAGTCCTATGGGTTGTTGATGGCTGAAACGCTCAATTTTCCACTTTCCAATTTGTTACTTTGGTCCAATATAAATGCACTTTTAGTACGGAGGAGTCTCTTCAATTCAATTTTACAAACATTTATTCAGCAGCCACTGTGTACAAAATGCTGTAGGGCTAGAGGCGGTTACAAAGAGATTTAAGGTACTGCCCCTGCTCTCAGGAAACTCACAAATAGGTAACGAACTCTAAGAATGAAAAAAGATGCCACCTGACCAGAAGGGTGTTGATGCATTCTCAGTACGGCAGCAAGGATCTAGAAAGCACCTAACGTCTTGCCCATGCATTCCTGACTGTAACCAAATATTCCATGTTGCCTTGTCTCCTGGATCTCCCAGTTTGCTGTATTCCATAGAAGCTTCTGCATCAAAGGGAGAAAGCTGCCCTAGCTATTGCAGTCTCTCGATTCTGTCTCTGTGGTTATGTCTCTATCTTTGTTCATATGACACTTTTTATAGATCCTTGATTTCTGCAATCTGTCCGTGTGCCCATCTCAGTCCCTCCCCTCTCACGGAGTCAGGGACACCATGCACCTGTGTTTCATTCTCTCTCTCTCTCTCATCATCATCGCCATTATCATTTTCATCATCATCATCATCGTTTTTCACTCTCAATCACATAATTCCATCACCATACAACATGACATTTCCCATCTATAAAAATTTTCTCTTCACTTCATATGTCCCCTCCAACTCCCCCCGTCTCTATTCCTATTAACAGTAAAACTCCTCAAAAAAGTTCTGAACATTCTGTCTCCTCTCATTCTCTCTTGAATCTGCTCCCATCAAGATTTAAACCTTCATATTCCACTACAGCCACCAAGTCAAATCTATTAACCATTGCAATGTTGTAAAATCCAATGATCATTTCCCAATCTGCATCTTATTCAACGCAATCTTCTCCTCCCTGAAACACTTTCGGTGCTTAGCTTCCAAGTCATCCTCTCTCTGGTCTTCTCCTACTTCAAAGCTTGCTCCGTATCAGTCTCCTTTGTTCCTTCTCACTTCCCAACATCCAAACATTGGCAAGTCCCAGGGCTCAGTCCTTGAACTTCTTTATTGATACTCACTTTCTGGGTGTTCTCATTCAGTTCTATATCTCTAAATACCATCTATATACTGATGTCTCCTAAATTTTTAGCTGTACATCATCCTTTCTACCTGAACTCTAGACCATTTATTCAACTTCTTACTTGGCATCTCCATTTGGATATCTAACAAGTTTCTCAAGCTTGACATATTCAAAACTGAATTACCGATTTCTAACTCACCATCACCACCAAACTTACTCCTCCTATTGTGTTCTCCTTCTCAATAAATGTCAACTCCATCCCTCTAGTTGCTCAGGCCAAAAATCTTAGTGTCATCCTTGACTCTTCATCCTCTTTCATGTACTACTACTAATTTATCAGCAAATCATCTCAGCTTATCCAGGATCCAACAACTTCTTACCACTTCCACTGCTACTCTCTTGTTAAAACCATCTGGTTTATTACAACATTATGGTAAAATTATCACATTTATTTCAATAGTCTCCTAATTTGTCTCCTTGCTTCCATTCTTACTTACCTGCAGTCTATTTCCAACACTGCTATCAGAATAGTCTTTCAAAATATGTCAGATTATGTCACTGATCTGCTTAAATCTCTCTAATGGCTTCTGATCTCACTCAGAAGAAAAGCCAAAAACTTTATAATAGCCTACATGACCCGATAGGTTCAGCTCTTGCTAGTTCTCTGATATTATCCCTCCATACTCTCCTCAGGCTCACTCTGCTCCAGATACATTGGCACCCTTGCTCTTCTTTAAGCACTGATGCACATTTCCACCTCAGAGTCTTGGAACGTGCTGTTCCCTTTGCCTGGAATGTTCCTCAGATGTCCACATCGTTTGCCTCTTCACTTCCTTTAGGTGTTTCCTCAAATGTCATCTAATGAGAGCATTCATCCCTGACCACTGCATGTATAAAAAAGTTCCTGACATAGAAACTCGTATTCTCTCCACTTACCCTACTTTATTCTTCATCATTGCCCTCATCACTACTGAACATAATTTATATTTATTTATTTCTGACCACAGAAACTTTATTAGGTTTATTGTTAAATCTATGGCTTAAAAGAGTAATATAGCCATAAAATAGTATTCAGTTAATGTTTGTTGAACGATTGAATAAATATTATATTCAACTACTTATTGTCTATCCACTCAGTTCTAACCCAATGTTTTGAATGTGAACCAATTCTCCAATTCAGACCACTTTTTGAGTAGATATTAAAGGAAACCATAGCACATTCTCCTTTTTCTATCATTAATGTTGTGAGTCCCAATAACGACAGTGATGTCAATGATGATAATGATATGGATGACAAGAATGACCATATTTATTGAACATCAATGATAATCTAAAATTTAAACATTGTCTCTAATTTTCATGCAACTGTGTAAGTCATATATTATCATCTAAGTTTTAGAGATAAGGAAATTAGAGCTCAGAAATGTTATTTGACTCAAATAGTGAGTGTCACAGCTACAACTGGCATCCAGCTAACTCAGGCTCCAATGTCTGTGCATTTTAAAATCCCTATCCTCATCATTCATTATTCGCCTATCCAGCAGCCTTGATTCCTTATTGCTTTCTATAAACAAAATGGTTTCTGAAAATCTAATACAAATAATGACTTTATCTAAATAAAACCATTGCTCATAATTGGCAATGTCTAAGAAGAAGAACACTTACATAATGTCCAAGCTAGAAAGTTTAGAGATAATTTAGTCCAACTTCTCTATCTAGCCCAACTTCTATATTTTATAGAAAACTGCCATCCACAGAGGTTAATTTGCCTGAAGTTGGCTTGCTGAAGTGGAAAGGGTTGGATGACATGGTTAGAAGCAACATCTTAGAAGTCAGATAACCTGGTTTAAAACCAGGTTTTACTTCATGTGTGTGACCTGGGACAAGATTCCTAATCTCTCTAGCCCTTGGTTTCTTCACTTTGAATAGAGATAATACCTAGTTTATAAAGCCATTTTGCAAATTACGATTTTATATATATGTGTGTGTGTGTATGAGATTTTATATATATGTTTAACCCAGCACAATACATTATAGCTATTATGTGGTAAAGCCATTTTAAGAGTTTCAGTCCTCTAACACTGAGTCAAATTTATCTTATTAATCATTCTTTTCCTCAAATAGAACAAAATATTAATCTCCACAGGAAGCTACCTACTGTTGAGTCAGTGTTCAATCCCCAAGCCCAATTTTTCAATCTTCTTCAAGACTATGGTTTCAAACAGTGTGAATCCAAATGATAATACCAGGGATATTTTTAAGGCTTTCTAATTTTGGTACAGCACTGACTTTAATTGCTGCTAACAAGGAGATGAGAGAAGGAAAGAAGGAAATATGGGCCCTTCTAAGATGATGGAATGAATACTCTCAAACACACGAACATGGATGCACTAAACTCCTAAGTAGTTGAAAAGTACATTTGAAAATATGAATATATATATATATATATATTTTAGGACGTATAAAATTCCTCAGTAACAACAGAAACTATGCTCAGAAAAACAGTGAAAAATTACTTTGGTTATATCTATTCATATGTTTCAGGGTTGAGCACAAAACACCCTCCCACGTAGTAAACACAGCTAGTTTCTCCTGAAATTTACAGGGCAAGAAGTTTAAAAAGACAAAGATGCTTGAAAAATAAATTTGAAAAGTAAATTTGTCCATGTCCTGCTTAAATCCTTCCCATGGCCTCCCATCATCCTGAGGAAAAAGTGCTCACTCCCCGTGTGGCATCAATGCCCCTCCAGATTGGGCCTCCCTCTACATACTGCTTAGTCTTCATCTTTTGTTGCACTACTCCTTCACTCTCTAAGTTCCAGCCTCCAGGCCTTCATGTATACTGTTCCCTCTGCCTGGGACATGTCTTCATAAAAAAAGCTTCCTTGAAGAAAACGAAAATGAAGGTGTAACTGCTTCAAGCTCTGGCAGAAGCAAGATGAGCGCTTTGTGTGTGTGTGTGTGTGTGTGTGTGTGTGTGTATGAGGGAGATTGGCCCTGAGCTCACATCTGTTGCCAATCTTCCTCTTTTTGCTTGAGAAAGATTGTCACTGAACTAACATCTGTGTCAATCTTCCTCTATTTTTTATGTGGGACACCGCCACAGCATGGCTTGACGAAGAGTGCTAGGTCTGTGCTCAGGATCTGAACCCGCGAATGGGGGGTTCCAGGAGTGGAGCACGTTAATTTAACCCTTACACCACTGGGCCAGCCTCTAAGATGAGCTTTTTGAGGTAAGGAGACTGTTTTAGTAAGTAAAAACTGTACTAATGGTTTGGAGCAAGAAAACTTGCATTTGACAACTGAATCATTTAGCAAATTATGGCATGTAAAGTTAATTAAAAATACACAAAGATAGAAATTGATTACCAGTATGCAAAATATGAGATAATTCAAAAAGAATTGCACTCTTTTAAAATTATGTTACTCAATCAACCAGATTATAGAAACATGTGGTTTGCATGTAGGTTATGTCAAGAACCTCATTTAGTAGTCCTTTTCCCCACAGCCATGAGGAAATAAAGGATTGCACTGAAGCTGCCATTTTACCCTCTAGCTGTGATATGCTAAAAAGTGTTTGGAATGAACTAGACTACAGGATTAACTAAGTATGCCTTGTGACATGAAGGGCACATCTCGAATATTTGTAAATTATAGAAATGACTGTCATGGTTTCTTTATAAATTGGATTTGACCAAATGTTAATGCACAACCTAGTTATGGAGTAATAAATGTTTGAATGAGTTCAATTCATTTTGAGTCACTACACACACACTCATGTTCACAGGCAGGCATACACACATGGATTGAAAGGAGGTTACCCAAAAATAATATTTTTGTGGTAGTAAGATTTTAGGTTTTATTTAAATCCCCTAATTTTCTTTGTCATAGTAAAATTATCTTTGTAATATAAGCCATGGACCTAAGTCCTGCCACACACTGGCTATATAATTTGGGGGCAAGTCACTTAAGCTTTCTTGGCTTCATTTGGAAAATTGAGATCATAATTCTGATCTCACAAGATTGACATGAGGATTAAATGGCATATCTTATTTGAAAGTGCCCTGTAAACTCTAAAGCATGATGCAAAAATAAATTATTATCATGGCATTAATAGGTAAGTATTCTCAAATGCCCCCTCCTTAGAGATAGGCCTTCCCTGATGCCCCTATCTAAAATAGCACAACTGCCACCAAAAACAAACAAGTCACCCCCGACACCCTCATCAGCAATGTTTTTCTCACAGTACTTCTCGCTCTCTGAAATTATTATTTATAATTGGTTTGTATGTTCATTGCTTTCTCACTAGAATATAAGCTTCAGGAGGGCAGAAGCTTTGTCTGTTAATTGCTGGATCCCCAAACCCAGCGCAAACTGTGCAGTTAGTAAATATATATGGAGGAAGGAAAGGAGGGAGCAAAGGAGGGTGGTGTCTATGCAAATGTAATTTCCTCATCTCACCAAGAAGAGATCGACACAAATGGCCAAAGCAGAGCAAAAAGTATAGTAGGTAAACTAGACAGAATAAACTGGGCAGCTCCATGGTTAGTAACTTAGTTTACCCCAAGTCCTCAGCATTCAGTACCAAATCTGAGAGAAAACCATGTAGTCTATTTAAGGGAAATAATTTTTAGTGCTATCTCCTATGGCACAAATCTATTCTCATATCAAAATAAGGGGAACTGAGAACTCTCCTCTTCAGCTGTTGCTTTCAACAGTTGTCCGATCCTGATATTCTTTTCTACCAGTCTAAGTGTTTGTGTTTGCTCATTCCTCTCTAGTGGATTTTAAAATCCAAATCACTGCAGTAATTCATTTTTTATTGTTCTCTTGCTCAGCTTCAACACATGTACAGTAGTAGTGTTCACTCTTCAGGGGGATAATGGCATTTTTGGAGATTTTACTGTAGTCATTACTCTTGCTTCTTTATTAAGAGACTTGACTTCAATCTTCTGCTTTAGCTATGTGGTTTATCTTATGAATATTAATATACAACCCGAAGGGATCTATTCAGCGAATATGAATTAGAGAGGGCTTTTTTATATTGAAGAAGGAGAGAGCCATTTTCTGGTATGCACATCTTTCTGGGGTGTATGAGCTCTAATTTAATCAGCATGTAGTCATCATGTATGCCACCAGCACTCCAGGCCACGAAGTAATTGAAATGATTCAAGCTTGTTTAATAAAGTAATTTCAATTATAGCAGGAGTTGAGTCAGAAAATGTCAGCTGTGCAAAGTTTATGCTGCTTGGAATCAGCAATAGGACACCAAATGCTCATAGAGGAAGTGCCATTGTGGAAATAAGTTGTACATTTTTAGGCTTTGAAAACCTTTGTTCACATCAGACCAGCTTCTCTTAGGTGATCTGTTAGTCAAAGAAGCCAAGTTTAATTCTGTCCTGAAAATAGTGTAAAGAAATTTACCTATAGCCAAGAACTTAGAACGGAAGGACTCAGAAATTCCATCCTCTTTCCTCTAAACACAACCGGCAGCTAACCCTTCACTACCGTCTTCACTACACCCTAATGCCTCAAGCCAAGCCGTCATTTATTTTTGGAGCCATTGACAACAAAAAATACTTATACCTTCTCTCCAAAATACTAGAAACGAAATTCCACAAGTTTTCATTATAAAATACGATTACATAATGTACATATTTAAAGTCATTTTTCTACCACCAAATACAAAAATATTCCAGAAATTCTCAATATGGTGCTGTCAGTATTTCATAAATAATAAACTCTATCATGTTTTTCATCCTCTTTCTTCCCCTTCCTCTTTTCCAAATTTGCTTTATCCTTCTAGCCAGTTCCTGACATATTTTTATCCATTTAAAGGCCTGAGTAGTTCTACTACCCCCAAGATCTTTAATTCCCAAATTATGGTTCTATTGTTGTTCTTCTTTTGTTTACACTTTTCTTTGATTAAGGCACTTCTTTGTATATAGAGATGGTTTGCTTTTCACTTACCACAATCCTAGTATCTAATGCTGTTCCCTACCCATAACTATGGAGTAGGCAGACAGTTGGACCATCTGTTTGCAATTCACCATCACAAAATCCAGGAGGCCTTATTAAATTCTTTTTACTTACGTTTATCTATTATCCTCCAAACAACAATTCTCTCTCACCTTGATCACATTTGATTTAGGTCAATTTTGTTAATGTAAACAATGACCTATTTTAGCTATAAAGTCACAGTCGCCTCTAAAGATAATAGGACTCTTGCTGGTTTCATCAACACTACCACTGTTGGACTCTTTTTTGGGTGTAGTTCTGGGAACCGAGATCCATGGACATTAGAGAGATTTGTTACTATGCTAAATGAAGACAATTAACATCTGCTCTGAATATACACCTTCTTATGCTTCCTCCTACCAGGGATGTGTACTAATCAATTACAGCTATCTCATAGTTCAGACAGTGTAACTTCAGTTGAGGCAGTGAGATAGCTAGTGGCCAATGTATTTTTTAAATATATGTGTAGTCATCCAGAATAGTCATCTAACATCTTACCAGAGTGAGTAGGAGAATTAAATATAATCAGACTATATTTTTGACAAAGGCTAAACATTTCCTGAAGTTGAGTATCAGGATTCTCAAGTGCAATTTCTTCTTATAAATTGGGGTCATTTGGCTTTTCCTATAAAAACATTTCCAAACATATGTTGGAAGCCAATGGGATTACATAAATTAATATATAAATATTTGCTCTCTGCACAACTTTTAGTTTAACCTTTCTTTAAAAATCCTACTTCCTAGCTCCTCATTGATCTGTGCTGAACTCTAGCTAAGTAATACTCTCAGTCGAACACTATAGAGAATAAAAAGTTCTTGGTTGATGTAGTACCTTCCCTTTATAATCCTCAGAGGAGTGTGTAAATGCAAGATCATTGAGTCCAACTTTATAGATGGGGAGCTTGAGGCTCGGAGAGGGTAAACAGCATTGCCAAGGTCAGGCAGTACTTGAGTTTGAAAGAACCCAGTCCTCCTAAATTTTAATATGCCTCATTATCCAGAAAGACATACTACTGCTTTAGTAAGGAAAATACTCTTTCATAAGTTTTGACACTACTTTCCCTGCTTAGCACTTCAGAAGAAGAGAAGTGAGAAATTAAAGGTTTGAATGCTTTTTTGAAATGCTTATGACAATAGTATTCTTTGCTAAATACTCTAATTTTTATATCATTTCAGAAGAAATCCTATATTCAGAGGATTTCTCATGTACTGAGCTAATGATACCCATTCCCTACTAAACAGCAATATCTACTTCTGCTCTTTTTATGGCTGTAAAAAAGAGAAGTCTTTTTTTTTTAACATGACATAAAAAGCTTCTAAGGGGTAATGGTTGAATAAAGAATAGAAATGCAGACAAATTGCTAAAATCATGAACAGATAAGTTATGTACAAAGAATCCTTTCAACGTAAATCTTCCCTAGAGAGAAAATGCAACAAAATTAAAAAGTAAAAAATTGTTTCATTCTGATGCAATCATCCCCAAGTGATTCTTATGGGGCAATTCTTATGGGGCAACTTGGAGAAAGAAGAGGGATATGCGGCCCTCCCAGAGGTGCAGTAGGAGGTGTCAACATCTCCTGTCGTCCATCTGGTTTCTCAGAGTTAATGAGAATTCACCAAGGCCAGGGAGGTCTTTGTCCACAAATTTCCAGCTGCAAGTAATATTAGGGCCCACGCATCCCAATGCAACATTAAATGTTGCTTTCAAGATGACATTTCAGTGTCAGCCAGTTCTCTGCCATTCTATGAGCATACAAACTGATGATGAGGATTTATCATCATAATAGTGATGGAGAATAAAATTAAGTTTTGTAATTTACTGAAATTTACATTTGTTGTAATTTGAAGACACATCTGATAACCTGCAGACCAGTCTGACTAATAACTACACTCTTTAAGCCCCCACTTTCAACCACCCTCAGTAGAAAACTTCAATTTCTACTTTAGAGAGAATTATGTCAGTGTCATCCAGCTAAAATTACTTTCTACTCACCATCTCCCATGCACATTTTACATGCAAGTCTGATAACCGTATCTATATCCGTACACAGCCATCCCTCCTACTCTCACTTTTGGTGGAAAAATTTCCCTTCCTCTGATCAGAGGAACTGATGGTCATCAAAACATGTCTTTCTGAGAGAATTGATAAACATGGATGATTATCGAGCAATCATTGACATAGTTCTACAATGAATTTGTATGACTTACATGCTGTTCTTGCCTTGCCCACAGGGTAACTATGAAAATCTCCTGAATGTTCCCAGTGTCAGAACCTCTAAGTAAGCTTTCAATAATTATTACTATTATTGTAACTATTATTATTACACATAATGGGCAGTCTATAGAAATTTGTGGATTATGATGGTGGTGAGTACTCTCCTGGAGCAAAATCTGGCTGGCTTCTCTGTTTTGGAGCATTCATTCCTTAAAATTGGGAGAGGGCGGGTCTTTTGGGAGAAGTGGGCAAGAACTTTATATACTTATATAAAAGTAAAACGAGATTTAAACGAATATTAAGAGAACCTTTGCAGAGAAAATTGAGCAACCAGAAGGCAGTGTAAAAAGTGGGTATGAGAAAAGACGTACAGCCCTGCCCTTTTCATCGGCTGTGGGGTGGAGAGAAGGGCATGTTTTAGACTAGATGTTTGAAACACACTTCAGAGAATTTTTAGCACCATCAGGTGGAATCACGTCCTTCCCCTCTAGCTGCCTCCCTGAGTCACACTAAATTCTCCCAAATGAAAGTCACTGTCCCACCTCAGCCAGCAGTTGTTCAGACCACCAAATCCTTCCTCAGCATTGAAGACATGTTTGTTTGCTTTTTAAATCCACACCTGACATAAATAACAAAGGCCATCAAACTCCACACAACACAAGAATGAAGCATCCCTTCTCCCAGGGAATGAATGCGACCATAAATGACATACCAACTTTAGAGACACTAGATATGAGTGACCCTCAGCAATTCTTCTGCCCCATCCCAGAACAGACTTCAAAGCAGAAGTGATTCTCATATTCTCTGACGACATGTGGGATCTGCCCATTTATTAGACTTGTAATTACCAGGCCCATGTAGGTGCAGCAAAAGGTATTTTTCTCGCATTTGTCACTTTAAGAAAGGGACCTTTATAGAAATTGTTCATTCTTATACAATCCAGTCCAAAATCCACTAATTTCCTCTTTCCATTCATCTTCCAGAAATCCTATACCCAAGACAAATGGGATTTAGTATAGCATGCTTTCAGTGATACCACAATGAGCAAGACTATTTTAAGAATTCTATTCATTAATTCTCAATAAATGTGATACTCGCATTTAGGCATTTTAAAGTGACTTTCCTGAGTAGATCTCAAGCTCTTTAGCAACACAAATGCATTAAACCTCCTAATTCCCTTGCAAAACAAGCTAAGAAGCTAGAGCTAAAACATGATTTCTGTAATGCTACTGCATGGCAGGTCATCTGGAAATGGCCTCTCTCTTAAAAGGAAAAAGGTGATGACGAGGGGATTATGGTAACAGCAAACTGATTGGAGCTAGCACTGTCTCATCCATTTCCAAGTCCAGTTTATTAGGAAATGTTGGGTAATAGTGAAGGACTCACTTGCTTGTCATTCAGTCATTTAAGAACTATTTATAAGATGACTACAGGGTGCTGGGCACTGGGTTAGACCCTGGAGATATAATAAAGAAAGGCCCTTCCCTTATGGAGTATGCAATCCAGTAGAGTAGAAGCGGCTTTTTAAAAAAATCGTAATAAAATACCGTGTAATAAGTAAAACAATAGAAACGTGCCTGGAATTTAGAGATAGCATGTAGGAGGTAGTAGACAACTTTCTTTATGTAAGAGAATGGAAAGATATTTTTAAAAAGATTGCCCTAAGATGCAATATCCAACCTGAAGGATCGAGTAGGAGTTTGACAGAGTTGTTAGCATTCTCATTCTAAAGTAAAGGTATCCTTGTTGATAGTAATGAATGTGTTGCAACAAATTTTTGTGGCTTCCCTGAAGACAGCCTGAAAGATCTATGTGCGAGTTAGAAGACCATGGCCCTTCCTGCCTCCATCTGCTACTTCAAGTGTAGTGTTGTGAGGGCCCAACCAGTAAATCACAGAAAAGTATCTCTTTTTTATAAAGAAATGAATGTCCTTAAGGTCTCTGATTGTTTCTACTCTCACAGGTGCTTACAAAACAGAGATGGAGTTAAGAGTAGGAAAATGGCCAGCCTTCTCACTTTAAAAATGAGGAAATTTCAGCCCTGGGAAGTTGTGATTTTCCTCAAACTCACAGATGGTTAATGTAGAGTCCAAAACCCAGGTAAATTAATCACATTGAACTCTTATTATACTGAGAACCTCAAACTCCACAGGTCACTCTATTTCCCAGCCACATACTCAAAAATTAATCATACATGTCCTCACTTTGCATAGACTATAAGCTGCTTAAAAGCAGTGTCTCAAGATAAAATAGATTTTGCTGTAGAAAGAAATAAACCCAAAAACCACATTGGTTTAATGTGACAAAAGTTTAATTTTCACTCACACAAAGCCTGGTGTGCTTGGTAGGGATGTCCAGCTCCCCACCATTCAGTGACTCAGGGATTGAGGCTCCATCTTCTGATGCCATCGTCTCAATATTTGGCTTCCAAGGTTGCCACATCAGGGTAAGAGAGAGATAGTGGTGGCACACTAACTCTTAGCTGTCTGAACCCAGTTAAACGTTCACAGTCCGTTGGCCAGAACTAGTCACATGGCCCCAAACCAACTGCAACAGGAGCTGGAAAATACAGGGAATTATATGAATATTTTTTTGAGCACTAAGACTATGTCTTCTCCTAGTATCTCCTGAACCAGCACAGCATATGGTGCAGAATATGTGCCTAATAAGAGTACATTGAACAAAAAAACAAATGAGGAACCCACTATGGTCAAGGTATATTTTTAGCACAACCAGGGAATACAAAGATATATAAGGGATAATTCCTGTGTTTGAGGAGCTAAGAACCTGATTGTGAAATTAAACACAAATACAAACCAAAACCAAACAAAATTAACCATCCACAGCAATGGGACTAAACGACAAGTGAGTGATCCCTAAAGATCAAAGGAAAGAGAAGTCAAGGTTTAAGGTGGTTTAGAAATCCAGTCCTCTATTTATTTATATCCTGAACTGAAAACATTTCTCTCAAAAGATCCAGAAGCCATTTGCCTCAGGATATTATTTTAACCCGAAGGAAAGGAAAAATTATGAAGTAATAAAATATAGCTTCAAAAAGTTTGGAACCGAGTTGCAAACATGGGACAGTATTTACGGATTATTTCCAACATTTTTTTTCTCTAGAGAAACACAATTATTTCCAGAGTTAAGCATTTTCTATTCCACATTCATATATGATAGACCCATACTGGGGCAACTGACCTGACTCCCGCTAATACATATCCAGACTTCCTAACTATTGTAGCACTAGAAAGTGACTGATAAGAGACAACAGAAGACATTCTTCATAGAAATTCCACGGAATTTTGAGTGATATATAAATCATTTGAAAAGTATTCATCATTTTCTGGCCAAATGCTGGCCGTTTTTTACAGGGTGTTATTAACCTTAAGTATAGGAAATTAAGAACCAGCCATAACATTTTATAGCAACATTTTAGCCTGATCTTCAGATCAAAGGTTTGCAGATACCAAGTATGTAAACTGACATAACGTTTTTGAAAAATCAATTAAGCAATATGAATGAGGAATCTTTAAAAATGTTTATATGTTATTATAACTAATTTCCTTTATAGAAATCAATCCTAAGGTAATGCTAACAAAGATTTCATCATGAGGATATTCGTGCAGCATTATTTATCATTGGGGAAAACTTCAGGCAACCTAAATGTCCAATTCTGGGGAAATGGTTAAGCACATTAAATTACATCTGTATATGAGAATATTATGCAACCATTAAAACAGATGATTACAAATTCGGCATTATCTATCAAAATTTTAAATGATTCATCCTGGGGCCGGCCCCGTGGCCATGTTAGCACGCTTCACTCCAGCAGCCCAGGGCTTCACCAGTTCGAATCCTGGGCGCGGACATGGCACCGCTCATCACGTCATGCTGAGGCGGCATCCCACATGCCACAACTAGAAGGACCCACAACTGAAAATACACAACTATGTACCAGGGGTCTTTGGGAGAAAAAGGAAAAATAAAATCTTTAAATGATCCATCCTTTGAGACAATATTTTCACTCCTAGGTCTCTATCTCACAGAAAAGCTTTTACAAATATGCAAAAAATGTTTATACATTCAAAGATGTTTGTTGCAGCATTTTTATAATAGCAAATATTGGAAAACCTAGATTAGAGATTATCTAAATAAAGGTAAATCTACAGAGAAAATTCAAATTTCACTAATGTTAAGGGAAAATAAGTTGTAAAACAATAAATAGACCAAAAATCTCATTTTGAAAAAAATGTTAATTATCTATTTATAGACCAATAATGTGGGTTTGGTTGGGGAAGCGGCTTTCTTCTTTTAATTTTATATGCCTATATATGTTAATGTTGTATCATAAGCATGTGTTGTTTTAATTTAAATTTAAATTTTTCATTTTAAAACCTAATAATATACAGAGAGACAAAGAAAAAGGTTACAGATAAATTGTAGTTATAAGAAAAGAACCGCAAATTGAAAAAATGGGCAAAATAATATTGTGTGCATAGTATTATGTAAACTGTGTAAAACTATTTTGGTATAAAGACTGGAGAGAGACAAATATGTCAGAATATTAACTGTTTTACTCTTGGGAGCAGAACTATTAGTGGGAGGGTTGATGGAGCCATAGTTCTGCTTCCTATATTTTTATGTACATTTTGCATTCACTACAAAACGTGTTAATTGTATAATCAGGGAACGAGAGAGAGCTGAAAAACAGAAACAAGTATTTAAACAAGAAAAAACATCAAGGCCAGCATAAATCAGAAAGGATCAGGAAGCTAGCACTATTTTTCCTTTGGATGCTTCTTATTAAAAGCCCCTTCTTCCATTAGGTCATCTATCTTTTAATCCTATGTTTTCATGTAAATAAATAAGACCACTTGCTCCTTGAAACCAGCAGATGCAACTAGAATGATGTGCAACCAATTTTTCTCTGCCCCTTGTGGTGGTTTTAAAACACAGCCACAAATTCTTTGGTACTTCTCTCATTAATATGTGGGATCTATGCCCCACCCTTTGAATCAGGTCAGATTTGTGACTACTTCAATGAATAGAGCTTGTGGAAGTGATAGCATGTACTTCCAAGGCTGGGTCATAAAAAGTCATGTAGCTTTCTCTTTCTTCTCTAGAACACTTATTCTTGGAGACTTGAGCTGCCAAGTAATAAGTCTGACTACCCTGAGGCCGCCGTGTTGTGAAGAAGTCCAAACCACATGGAAAGGACATGGGTACAGACCAGCCAACTGTCCCAGCTGAGCCAAGTCTTCCATTTATCCCAGCCCAATCCATTTATCCGTTGCCAGACATGTAAGTGAGGAAGCCTCCAGATTATTCCAATCGCCAGACATCAGAGTCTTCCAAGGTGAGACATTGTGGAGCAGAGACAAGACATCCACTCTGTGCTCTCTCCAAATTCCTGACCCACAGAATCCATGAGCAAATTAAATAATGTCCTCTACATTTTGGGGTGATTGTTATGCATCAATAGATAAGTAAAACATACCTTCTCCTCATACACACACACATATACACTATCTTTTAATAAACCGTCAATAAGGTTTTTCTTAACATAGAAAGAAATTTTTCAAGAGTTTTGCACTTGCTTCTAGTGCTTTTGAAATTACATAGCTCTTTATTCATTGCTTGAATGATTCATTGAATGATTGCATCGTTTTAACATTTGTTTCTAAGTTAGATATTTTGAGAATGATAAAAATGTCAATCTTCCTCTTTCAGCTATTTGAATATAATTTCCACTTAATAATAAAAGCTAGCATATATAGAAGATTTTCAAGAGTTTTCATCTATTATTGACTTTAAACCTCCCAATATTTTGATCTATTAGGTATTGTTACTATCTCCTCATTTTAAAGTAAGTTGAACAAGAAAAACTTGCGTAAGGTCACACCCTGGTAAACGGCAAAGCCAGGATTCAATCCAAATAGTTTGTAGCCACAACTTCTGCTTTAAAATATAAACTAAATTCCCTCTCTTCCTCTCTTTCTGCTCCACATACAGAAAGGCCAGGAAATACAGAGCTCAGAGCTAGCTGTGGACACAGGCCAGTAATCTCCTAGCTCTGCCTCCTGAAGGATAGATCATGTTGCTATTTTACTGCTATTTCTTGTGGAAAGACAAAAAAAATCCAAAGGTCAAAAGTTATATAAATTAAAGTAGAACAACAACAACAAAAAAATAGAAGCAAAAGGTAGAGACAGAGCCCTTGTGCCTGGACCCAAATGAGTTACCAAGAATTTCCAGAATGAGGAATCCTATTCCTAAGTCAATTTCAAAGCATTTACTTAAATGCATGTTTTTAAAATGAAGCAAGGAAAGAAGGAGGGAAGTGGGGAGGGAAAGAGGAAAGTAAGGATGGAAGGCAACAGCTTAGTAATGATGGAATAGTTGAAGTGATTCAAGGCCAGTGTGTGAGGGAGGAAGGGAGAGTGAAAAAACAAACAGCTCAAAATAAGAAACAAATTATAAATCCAGTTTTGGGGCATAAAAAGGACTTCAAAGAAGGGGTACAAATAAGAGAGCTCTATCACTGAATGAATTCAGATCATGAGCAAATTTCCATTCAGTTAATTTCAGTGGGAAGAAAGGCTCTGCAGGGGTTGGGGGGAGGGGGCAGAAACGGAAACGTGCATTGTGAACCTGGAAATTTTACTGGATTAAGTTGAGAGGCTGGTTATTTAATCAACTGCGACCCAATTATATCTAAATCTATTTCAGATTCTGTGTGCAGTGAGGGAACTAGCAGTAAATAAGATGGTGGGGGGTAAAATGTGTTAACATTTAAGAAAATATAATTTCAACGTGAATAATATTGATTGATTTAGGACGGAGGGAGTTAATCTTTAAAAGGAACATGAAAAGTAAGTCAAACAAATTTGAGAAAACTAATAAGAGGCAAAATGTAGAATTTTACAGAAAAAAATACAAACTCTTTAAGGAAGCTATATTTTCAAAAATAAGGCAATAGTCATCAAACATAAATATCCATTTTTTTTAATTGTTAACCTGTATAAGAAAATAACCACTTTTAAACATTCTTTAGTAATAATAAAGAGAACAGACTTCTGGAAATCACCTTCTTTTGGAAGTGTTAATGAATTAAAATGAAGGACTTTGTAATACAAGCAAATACTCAACCATTTACTAAATATTTATTGAGTACTCATTATGTGCCAGGCACACTATTAAGGCACTGGGGTTCTAACAAATAACTGACTTAAATCCTCCTCAAACATTTCCCAAAGAATATAATAGGAGAGAAAAATCTCTAATGCATCATTCCCTGGTTTAATGTATAAAAAATGTGAGTCAACTTTCCAATATACCCTCTTGTATCTAATACTAAATATTAGTTTCTCCTGCTATAGGAGAAATATTCATTCATGGTCCACAATCAATACCATTTTATCCATGTGAATTTCCAAAGGTTTTGGAGAATGTCAATCCAATAGCATAAAAGGCTATAAGTCTCAGAGAAAAAATTTTGTGAAGAGAGCCCTAGATTGAGAATATAAGTCAGCTGCCCACCACACGACTGTGCTAGTCACTAGCTGCATAGCTATGTAATCTTTAGATCCTCAATAAAATAAATAACATTTATGAAACTTCAGTTTCATTTCACAGGTGAAGAAGAAAGTCCAGAAATGTTTAGTGATTGAACTGGGACTAATAACCCAGGCCTGTGCTCTTTCTACTTGCTATTTCATACTGCCTTTATTTTTCTTATGTGCTGTCAGTGCTTTATATAAGTAGGAGCTACTTCATTTGTAATAAAAATTCAACCCAACCTTGAATAAAAAGAGGAGATTTATTGGCTAAAGCAAATGAAAAAGTACAGGCAGCAGGGATTCAGGCATAGCTGAATCTAGAGACTTGATTTACATTGTTTGTACTGGTTATTACTCTCTTTATCTCTTGATTTTGCTTACCTTTGTGGCTCCACTCTCAGGTAGGTTCTCTCCTCATAGTCACACGTATGATCTCCAGTTGTTTTACCAAAATTCCTGGGATTTTATCTTATTGGATCAATTTGTGTCATACAGCAATTTTCAATATCTGGGAAGTAGAGTCAGTTCCACCCAAACCGCATAAAATGAGGGTGGAGGAGGGATGGTGCTACCCAAGGAAGATCAGAATGCTGATGCTAGAAGACTGGAAAATGGATGCTGGGCAGGCGAAAAATCCAACATCCACACCATTCTTATATAGCCCTATCTACATATGTTTGTCTTTTGTATCAAAGTTTCATTTACTTTCATTGGATGTCTTATATTCTTGGGTCACATCTTTCCTTTGATCTGTAGGATTCACTTTGGAAAAGTTCCAATTAAAGGTATGTCTACGTGACTATGTACACAACTGAGCAACTATTTTCAAGTATAATTTTTCTGAGTTACAGAGGAAGTATACTTAGGATGAGCTTTTACATCTTTCATGTTCTCCCAAACAGATAGGAAAGTGGAGCTTCATCTTAGACTTAGGCAGGATGATCAGACCTGAATAGTGGTGTGAGCCAGGTCAGGATTGGGAAAGTGAAGAAAAAGATGACTTTGCATTGATGATTCTTCTATCCACACTCCTGCTTCTCTGGAAAGAAATAACTATTATCACTTTAAAAGGACCATGATGTCTTCTCACCCTGGACTACTTTCTGTGAGCACCTTACACACAGGTGGCAAGACCTATAGAAAGTCCGCTCAGCATCCTGTGCACTTACCAGAGAATATGCAGCCCATATGGTCCAAAAGTAAAGAAACTTGAACAAGTGGGTGGCAGATTCAGCAAGAGATCCGTCCTGGCTCCCAATTATGTGCTACTTCAATGGCCTGCTTATCTGAGCCAACTTAGCTAACTATAAACACTTTTGGGTGCTCTTTACTGTGGTTACTGCTAAACTATTTGTCATTTGCCTTCTCAAGTTATTTTTGACATTTGGAGTTCAGCCACTTATGTATACAAAAATAAACCACTTTATAGGACATGAAACCAGCCAGTAGGATAGGACAAGAGCTGAGAGTTCTGGATAACAACTCTCTAAGCTTTATTCTTTGACTCACTTTAAAATATTGTCGGAGAATTTGAGGTTGCCATTTACACACCTTCATACTATAGATTTGGAATCAGTTGATAAACACAGTGGTCAAGTAGATATTAAAATATAACCTAAATTCTTGATAGCACCAGATTCAAGACTATATACATGGACCTGCCCCCAAATGGTTTTCCAAACACTTTCCCTACAGAACAAACCCATCTACCCTTTACAACATTCAGTCTCACCGCAGAAACAAATTTAAACATACTGCTAGAGAAGGAAAACACAAATGTATGAAGCACAGGCCAAGAGAATGAAGGGCAGACTGCAAGAGAAGAGCAACGCGCATCACCTGACCCTAACCCAGAAGCATGTGGCCAGCAGGTGTCCAACTCTCGCCACCTCAGTGAAAAGGTAAACCCCTCCTGGAGAAACAAGAGGTGGAGAATGGATGTTGAAAGGGGGCTCTCGCTTCAGATGGCTGACAATCACACACAGGGCCATAAAATACTGTTCCTTCCTGGGCAATTACCTCAGGAAAAATGCAGTCAGAAAAAATGAGTTGCCTCCTTGAAAGAAAAAAAAAGAAAGAAAACAGCTACCATTTATTTATTTTTTTTTTATTTTTTCCTCTTTTTCTCCCCAAAGCCCCCCGGTACATAGTTGTGTGTATTCTTCGTTGTGGGTTCTTCTAGTTGTGGTATGTGGGACGCTGCCTCAGCGTGGTTTGATGAGCAGTGCCATGTCCGCGCCCAGGATTCGAACCAACGAAACACTGGGCCGCCTGCAGCGGAGCGCGCGAACTTAACCACTCGGCCACGGGGCCAGCCCCAGAAAACAGCTACCATTTATTAAGCATCAAATGTGTCAAGTACTTGAGTTCTATTACTCATGAAAAGCTTTATGGTTATTTTTATCCTTATGTTTGAGATGAGGTAATGAAGTTTCAGAACATTTAAGTAACTTGCCCCAAACGCTTTCTCTTTCCACTGTACCACAATGCCCCTTGGAAGATTTTTATTATGGTTTTTTGCTACCCAGCATCTAAATCCCCATCCTAAGTTGAAGAAACCCTGCCATCGTGTGAGACTTGGCAGTAGGCAGGGCCCCCTCCCCCAATAAGGAACTTGAAAAGGCTATACAATTGCTCTCCCTGAATTCATAAACTAGACTTGGCCAACCAAATGTTTGTTCCTGGGACATCGACTCTAGATCAAGTGACTACCAAAAAAAAGAAAAGAAAAGGCAGGAGGCAGTTTAGAGTTTATTAAGTGGTAATGGCAGCACCCTGTGCTTAGAGGCCAGTAGCAGCACCTGATATCTAGTAACTACTACTAGGGCGTTCCTGTGGTGTGTGGACCACCTTGGCTGTGGTTCAGGCCCACAGATTCACTGATCCCTGCCTATGCTGGACTGGATTATAGTTCAGCAAATACTTGCTCCACCCCCAGCCTCATCTTCCACTGTAGCCCAAGTATACCTCCCTGCCTCACTAATGTTGAGCTTGGTAATGTGACTTGCTTGGTCAAAGGAACACTAACTGACATGATGTATAGAGGCTTACATGTGCTTGCATGATTTGGCTTGATACTTATGCTCCAGGGATCTACCATAAGAAAAGCATGCACCAGGAGGCCTCTAACCCTAACCCTAAGGCCTCTTCCCTTTCCCTGAGCCCTGGGAAGAACACACATGCAGCAAATCAGAACCCAACTCAAGCCTGGAGCTGAACCCAGCCAACCTACATCCCAAAACAGAGCTATCCAGTGTATTAGCCTCGGTAGCTGCTGTAGCATATTATCACAAAGTGCGTAGTTTAAAACAAAAATTTATTCCCTTACCCCAAAACCTCTTTGGGATTTTGGAGCCCCAAAATCAGTTTCACTGGGCCAAAATCAAGAAGTCGGCAGGGTCGTGCGTGCTCCCTCCAGAAGCTCTAGGGAAGAATCCGTTTCCTTGCCTTTTCCAGCTTCGAAAGCTGTAGTCTTTGGTATACGGATCCTTCCTCCATCTTCAAAACCAGCAGCATAGCCATAGCATCTTCAAATCTCTCTGTATTGCCACTGCACATCATCTTCTGCCTTCTGCGTCACATGTCCCTCTGCCTCCCTCTTATAAAGACATTTATGATTGCATTTAGGGCTGACTAAGATAATCCAGGATAATCTTCCCATCTCAAGATCTTTAACTTAATCACATCTGCAGTCTCTTGATACGTAAGGTGACATTCACAGGTCACAGGGATTAGGACCTGGATATCTTGAGGGGGCCATTACTTAGCCTGCCACACCAGTCAAGCCCATCTGGGACCCATCAAACCACAGGCAACCTGCAGACCCATGAGAGTGAGGATAAACACTCATTGCTTTAAGCCCCTGAGCTTTGGAGTAGTTTGTTATGCAACATTATTGTAGCAATAGCTGGTTAACACACCGTCCATTTTCTAAAGCCTTCTCCTTGATTTTCTGAGCCACTAGGCATCGCCAATGAATTCCCATTGTGCTTAAATGAATTTAGAATCAGTTCCTATTACTTGCAGTCCAAACAATCTACCTGATTTATACTAACCATAACAACTTTGAGAAAGTCAGAGAGTAGAATATCAAATGATAATACTGAGGACATAAAACTCAAACTAGAGGTTTTTCTTAGTACTTGTCCATAATGATCTGTTTGGAAAAAAAAAAAACTGATGAATAGAAAAGTCCATAGAGGGGGGAAATTTAGATGACTTGAAGTACTTTAAGTGGATAGCACTTCTTTTCTAACCAAAGAAAACTAAATCAAAACCCTAACCTTAAGGTAGAAGAGATGAGTCATTAAGATAGGTGTTTTAACATAGAGAGCAGCTGTTAAAAGGATTACAATAGAGTATGTTGTCCCAAAGAGGCAATGACAAGAACTCTGACAAGAAAAGTGAATCAAATTGGCATTTTTTAAACTTCATTTTAACTCCTAGTCATTTCTATCCAGAAGAGATTCCACAGGTCAGAGAAGTGGCAATGAATTAATGTCATAAGAAAGGTATAGAGACAGCAGGAAATTGCAGACCGTTAGTTAAGCCTTGTGATTCTTTGCCCTCATTTTACATCTTAAACAAAGTAAAAGAGGAGAGTAGATGGGAGGTAACTTAAAAATGTGCTGTTCTGTAAAGGCCAGCCAACAGAGCTTTGGGACATTTATTTGAAGTCAGGACGTTAGTGCCAGGGTGAATAAAGGGAATGTAACAGGTTTACATTTTTACAAAGGGGCCTGACAGATCTATATCAAAGGAAGAATGTCCAAAAGACAGAGTGATGGGATAACAGGAAGTGGAATTAAAACTTGGCTTCCAGGGAGACAAAAAGCAATGATAACTTGGAGTGCTTCCAAGGTAACTTGGGAGTGATATGTAGGGGTGAGGAGCAGGCAAGAGCAAAGGCGCCGCCAATATTGGGTGGATATAAGCAAAGGAGACTCCCCCAGTAAGAGACCTGTGTCTGCCCTCCTTAAAACAAAGAACCAACTGCAAATTTTTACTGGAAGACTCACAGCTCCTCTTTCTTGAACCAAGCACTCAAAATAGAAAGGTTTTCTAAAGGACTTCTGACAAATGAACTAAGCTGGTGTGGATGCATCCCCTCCTCAAAAAACAAGATAACATATGACCACAAAAATGCATAATTGAGTTTGAAATATAGAAATAGAAATATCCAGGTGCTTAAAAACAAAAAGAGATTTCACACAGGAAGTGTGAGCTAATCCCATAGCCTTCCAGCAGAGGTGCGCTCCTGGATGTGGGTCCTAGAACCATGGCTAGGACATGGCAAGGGTCCTGGGAGGCAGAGAAGTTGAACCAGGCCTCCTGCATTAGGCCACAAGCCCCAAAGCACATAATAGATAGGAAAAAATCGATTAAAAAATCATGTCCTATATGGACACCACTTAGCCGTCTGGCCAGATAAACCAAAACTTTTCATTACCTTTGCAAACCTGCTGACTAATGCCCCTGTCTTGGCTAGTAAGTAATTCCCTGGAATAGCCATATACTTCTGCTTTCATCAGTTGCTATGCTTACCAAAAGTCAATAGTATTGGTTCCTAAACCTGTCATTGCCTGGGTACTTGTAATTTTAACTCCATAATTTAATTAAGTATTAAGGTAACTGATATAATGTGAGTATGTAAAGAGAGGGACTTATTGTTTCTACAGAAACAGCTTGAATTCTTTGGAAAGATTCAATAAAAGTGAGTTGCTAAAAATATTGCTATCAAATTGGCTATGAATTATAAAACTGTTAAAGTATTGGGGAATCTTAAAAATTTAGAATTCTGCAGTCAGATTACTAAACAAACGTCTTTAAGTTTCACTCCACTACAAGTCCTTTAAGGAAAACAGAATCAAAGATGATACATTATGTATGAGTTTCAGAAAATTCCAAAACCTGGCAAATGAAGGTATATTGACATGTTTTAAGGTAAAATAAATATTTGAGATGTTTATATTTTTTTAATTCATTAACTTGTGATGAAAATCCTTATTTAAAAAGTAAATTTTAAAAATACTCATGGATGAATCATTTTTAAATGGAAGTCAGAGGACTATATTGTACTAGATTTCTGACTTAGAAAGTCATTCAAATATTTTGGGCTATTTTTAAATCCACAAAATGAGGAGAGTAGGCAGAATAATTTCCAAGGACGCTTCCCATTGGAGTATTCCACAGTGTTACTATTCTTCTATAAGAGCTAGGCTATTTGGAAAACTATTGAGATCAGGGTTAAACGTAAGTGAAGAACTTAGTCTTCCTGGCAAAGAGGCTTCCCTCTGGTTGTCAGCAGACACAGCACTGCAAATAACAGAGAAGTCACCCGGGAATAAAAAATAATGAAAGGACTAACTTCAACACACTAATCCAGGAAATGCAGAGTTAAGATTGAAAACCTAGTCTGGTCCCCAGAATTAAGTAAAGCTTTTGTCTTTTTCCCCCCTCTACAACAGTGCCAATTAAGAACCAAGTGTCAGCTGAGAGAGGTGTATAATGGAAAATGCTGACAGATTCTTAACTCTAACAGCCAGAAGAGAGTCACTTTAATAAGGTGTCTGGAAGCAAAGGATTTTTAAAGGAATGGGGAAATTACTAAACAAGATGAGATGAGCTAGAGGTAGAGATGGGAAACTCGATAAGGGAGTCCTGAGGCTGAAAGAAAGCCAAATCAGACCAGGCTCTAAGTAAGTCTCTTCTCTTGTTTCGGACCCTGCTCCAACCCCACTGGCTCATTCCTGTTGTACTCATTCCTGGCCAAACTCCATCCTACCCCAAAAGCCAGTGGCCTACACCTGGCCCCTTCCCTAGGGCTTTGTCTGCACACAGAGGAAATGTCCATGTAATAAAGACATTTTAAAATAGTCACATTGAATGTAGTGCCTTCTAAAGTCTCTTCAGTATGAGTAAGTCAAATTAAGTAAAGGCATCTCAAGGAGAACATTAAACTGAAACAAATTTTGAATGATATGCAGTTGATCAGCCTGAAATAGAGTGAGACTCCTCCCTGATTCTACTTTAGGGACTCTCTTTTACTTCTTATTATGGAAAATTTTAAAACAAACCAAAAGTAGAGAGAATAGGAAAATGAGCCTCCACGTAGCCATCATCCTGCTTCAATAATTATCAATATATGGCCAATCTTTTTTATCTGCATTATCTCCCCATTTTCCCCTTTCCTCCACTGAATTATTCTAAAGCAAATCCATGCAGCAAATTATTTCATCCATCAGTATTTTGGTATATATCTCTAAGAGACTCCTGTATTTCTCAACATAACCACAATATCACTATCATGCCTCAAGAAATAACACTAATTCCTTAACCATAAATATTGAGTCAGTATTCAGATTTCTTTAGGGTATTTTTTTAAAACAATGAGGGTCAGGCAATAGACAGAGGACAAGCTGAGAGCACTACCAATTGCTGCCAAAGAATAATAAAACAGTAGTAGGAAAATAAAAAACAACAACCAACCTTGGGACTCACACAATCACATCATAAGTGCTCCATGAGTCAACAGCCCACCGTCGACAGTCAAGCAATGCCACATCCTGCCTCCTTCTGCACGTGCCATCACCTCAACCCAGGTCTCTTCTGCCATGGCTCATCTTCTCCTTTGAGGCCACTGCATACGATACTTATTTTACAACCAATTGTACAGTAAAACGAGGGGAAGACTCCATATTAATTCCCACAGCGCTATAACAAGACTTTGATTTTGTGACCCAGAAAGGCCGGTATTAAGTAGGTCCACCACAGAGCACTAAATACGACTGCTTGAAAGGGCCCATTAGCACAAATGACGGTGAACCTGTCAAGAAAAGAATGACTCTTGGTGATTGAATAATGATGAAGAAAAAGGGCTCTTGAGTTAGACTGTCTAGGTTCTAATCCCAGCTCTCAGTTTACATGCTGAGTATCCTTATGCAAACTGCTTATTTTATTTGTACCTTGGTTTCTTCAAATGTTAAGTGAGGTCACAATAGGATCTACTTCATAACCCTATTTTGAGAATTAAAGGGGATAATGAGGGGCCAGCCCCGTGGCCTAGTGGTTAAGTTCAGCATGCCCTGTTTCGGCAGCTCAGGTTCAGTTCCCGAGCACAGACTTTCACCACTCTTCGGTGGTCGTTCTGTGGCAGCAACCCACATACAAAACAGAGCAAGATTGGCACAGATGTTAACTCAGGGCGAATCTTCCTCAAGCAAAAAAAGAGGAAGATTGGCAACAGATGTTAGTTCAGGGCGAATCTGCCTCAGGAAAAAAAAAAGGGGGGGTGTGGAGGATAACGAATGAAAAATATCTGGATCATCAACCACCCTGGAGGCAGGACTTTTAGTGCTAAAACTGGGACAGTATATGGCCAATTGGGTTGGTTGGTCATCATATAACAGATCATCTGGTACACAGAAAGCACCCAATAAATATTAACACCAATGGTAGTGGCAACCGAGATAGAAGTAGTGTTTTAGTTCCTAATCAAAGGAGATAACAATAGCTAATCGCCCAAGCAACTCCAAAATAGAATTTACTCTCTCTATAATTAGTGACCTCGCCAAATCTGGAAGTATTCAAACGCACTGAAAGAGAATATAAGTTTCCAATTTAGTGGACTTGAATCATGATTCTCAGACCTAACTGATCATCAGACTTTCCTGAGGAGTTTCCTTACAATGCAGATGCCTAGGCCCCTGGATTACTACATTTCATTTGGAATGTGAGCATCTATAGTCTTGTTAAAGTTCCTTGCTTGGTTCCATTCAGCAACCAGATCTTGATTACTTCCCAAATGTCTTCTAATCCTCAAGTTTTATGATTCTAAGATTTTTCCAAAATTTTCCTGTCTCAAGTCCAAAAATATATATATTCCCAGAAGGACCAAATATCTAAGTCTTAAAACTTCCCCAAACTGGGACAAAACTTTATCTGAGTGTTTGGGGGATGTTTTGTAAGGGTTTTATTATTTTATTTTTTTTAATTCGATAAAATGAAAAGTCACACCATCTGCTTCTGAGCCTCTGGTGGATTTATCCAAGGCGGTTCAATCATATCAGAAAAAATGAGTAACTGACTGCCTGCTCCCTCTGACAAGTGACACGACTCCGTCCTGTTCTCAAGCCTGTAGCAAGAGACTGGCTGTGACATTGGAGACAGTGGTGAATGTTTCAGCAGCTGTCTTGCCGTCGGGGAAATGGAGAGGTGTAAGTGATTTATACCAGGTCACACAGCAAGCCAGGGGGCAGCGCCAGAAATAGGATCTGCATGTCCCGCTAGGCAGTTCGTGGTCCACATAGGACACCTGAGAACGTGGAAGCGAGGCCCCTCGTCTGAACAAGGAAGCAGACAGAGGGACTTCCATTTAGAGGTTCATAAATGCTACTCAGAAAGGAGGAAGAAAATTCCTCTTTCATGCTCAATCAAGCCTAAACCAAGGTGAGGGAATGAGGAAATGTTATTTATTTTCTTAGGATGAGAGACTACTGTATTTACTCACTTCTTGTCAGTACCACAAAGGGGCTTGTTTCCCCAATCATTCTTCATGCCTCGTCTCACATCGTGATGCTTGGAAGGCAGATTGGGGCAAAAAGATAAGGAGTGATTCCTATAGCTGGCCTAGAAAAAGACATTTTTCATTTTCTTTATACAGCCATAAAGTATTTGAGTTGATTCGATTTCTGAGTGCATGACTCAATGCAGGAACTTCAAAGGTATAATAAGTAAAGCACTAAATGTCACCGGAGGACCTGAAAAAAAAAGATAATTTCTTTTCCCCAAAATGTTAACTTATTCCTAAGAAACAATTCAACCTGTTTGGGCTAAAACTGTTTGTATGTAGTTACATTTTTTTTTTTAATATTTTTGTCTTTTTCATGTCTATCTTTCTGACATGTGGTTAATTGATCCCTCAAGGATAGGAATCAAGCTTATCTTTACACACACACACACACATAGAGCTACATAGAACCCACTAGAGTATTCCATGCTCAGGATACTCAATTAATATTTTGGAATTATTCAATTATAGAAATAAATAAATGTACTAAATAGTTTATGCATTTAAATATGTTAAAAGAAATTATGATTAGATGGCAATAAATGTGTTATGGACTGAAGGCATGATGGAGGAGGGAAACTTCCACTTATTTACTTTTTATAGCTCAAAAGTTCGATAAAATAATAGTAGAATTATTGATGGAGGCTTTAATGTTTTTCTAGATTCTTAACATATATATAATGGACATGTGTTTGCTTCATAATCCAAAAAAGAAATAAATGTTTACAAAGCTGGCAAGTATGAACCATAGTCCACAAAATGGGTAAGGAATAATACTGTATTTCAACTTACATTCTGACTCCAAGGCCCCTTTTCACTGGACAGGCAGAAATTTTAACCTCAACCCTTTCCCTGTTGCCAGGGGAATGGGGAGGTAAGGGAACACCAGTACACAGTTGGACGTACACTTACTTCTTAAAGCACAGTGGTGATTGTCCTCCACCAAGTCAAGGCTGAGACTTGAAGATGGACTTAAGACTCTAGGGGTGGGAAGGGCGATGGAAGAGACAAAGCAGGGACTTGGGGGCAAGGGAAAGAAGATGAAAGAACACCAAAAAGAGAGACTCTCAGACTCCCATCTAAAGTACAGCCCATTAAAACAATCCCAGCTTTAGAGGACCAGGAACACACAAAGTCCTGAAGATGGCACAAAGGATCTATTTGATCTTTACTCTGAGTCATTTTTCCCTCAGCAGAGGGATTCCAGGAATTCCTGCTTTCTCTGGATCCCTTCCATTTCCTTCAACTCCCCGGTGTCCGCCTTTGTCTCATTTTCATCTTGGCGATATTGTGCAATGTCCTTGAAACCATGAATGCCAAACAAGGTTCTGTCCTTGTCAGCAAAGAAGAACCTTACAAGTCACCATAGAAAAGCTTAGATGTTTTATATCTTTTAAAGTTGAACAAGACAAATCTTTATCTTGCTAATACTGACTTCCTCTTATAGCTCAACTTGAATGCTTGTTATGCAAACTCACTGTTTCTTTACTGTGATTAACACAGACTTTCTTTGCACCAAGAAGAAGTGGGAGAAAAATCCTATCCTGCCATATATAGGCAGAAAGGAAATGGAAGATAAGGAAGGTAGTTGCCTACTTTGTACCCAGTGCCTTATGAAATAGAGTTGAATAACATACTAGCGTCTTCTCAAGGAGCTCATAGTCTAGTGGAAAAGATAAGACAAAAATATCCACCTACAATATGATGAGTGCTTTCTAAAAAAAATGTTAACATTGCAGTGGGATCACACACTGGATGCAGTTATTTCTGCCTGAAGGTATCTGAAAAGACTTCATAGAAGATTGACATTTAACCAAGCCTTCAAGTACGATTTGGAGACAGGCAAGTAAAGACAGTGGACAGTGAACTATATATGCAAAGCATAACAGGATGAAACCACATGATGTGTTTGTAGATTCTCAAGTAGAACAGCGTGTCTAGAATACAGAGGCAATCAGGGAGGGGGATGACAGCATGGAAAGATAGGTTGTGACCAGATTTAATGTAAGTGATCCCTGTATAACTGGGCAGTTCTGAAGTCTCATAAAATAGTCCATCATGAAGGCTGGATTGATCCTAAAGTAGAGACATCTAAACCTAAGATGTGAACTGGAATTGTGTCCAAAGTCTTCAAGCAAAGAAATAATTATGAATATGTCCATCTGCTTACTGGTCTATTAAGGAACACAGTATCTCTTATTTGCTCCTCATTCTATATTTTTCCCATAAAAGCCTATGAGCTTTGTGTCCTTCTCACTGAACTGAAGAATGTCTTTCCACCTCACTCCCCAACTCCTCTCAAGCTAACTATTCCTCTTCCAATGAATGAATTTAAATTCAACATCCACATCCTCATTAGAGAAGGTAGATACGAAGTCTTTCATTTTTATTTTTTCCCCTCAATTTGCTAGTGATGAGATTGGAAGAAACTGCTCCTGCAATAGCTATTGATGCCTCCTCTTCCTTTATATTCAGTTTCTAACAATTGCAGTCAAACCCAATAGCCTGAGAGTGAGGACTGGAATAGCCAAGTTTCCAGTTGAATGAATGTTTATGCCAGTCCAATATCTGAAACTCTTCCTTTTTTCACAAATGGAATGCTTGCCAAAAAATCAATAAGCTTTTGTGAAGGCAAAAAGCTAAACACGTTACAGAGTTAGGTACTAATTGAAGGGGGCAAGCTTATGTTGATGGCAAAGTTCTCTCAAAAAACAGGATGTTCTTCTTATAAGATCTAACCATTGCTAGTTTCTCATGTGCATTCGTGTTTGTGTGCCATAGGCATGGATGTTTTAAATATAGGGTTAGAGAAATTATTTTTTCATTATTTTTTATATTTGGGTTTTTTTCATGAATTTATTACTTTATTGCCATGTCTTAATCTCTATTTGAACCCATCTTTGAGGAACTAGGGAGTGAATCCTGGGAGAATATGGAAGGAGCTGCAACATGTTGCTTTGGTGGCTCGACTTTTCCTGATACCTCCACAAGTGATTCCCTTGGCCCAAGGGCATTTTCAGCTGATTCCTGTTGTAAGCAGAATTAACTTACCCAGGTTTGGGAGCATTCTCAGTTTCTTTACACAGTAAACTATCCACATAATAAAGAAATAATTTTTATCAAGGGAACTAAGCGGCTTATAGAAAAGCCAAAAAGAATATTATATATTACTAAAAATTAAGAAAAGATTTTAAGGGCTGTTGGTGGGAGGTGGTAAATAGCTGCTAATGATCTCTTATAATAAGCAGAAAGTTGGAAAAAATTTTGGAGAGAGCAGCAGAAGTCTTAAAAATAAGAAAACCTTTACCTACCATAAAAATTGTTGAACAAAGAGACATCCTTCCTAATGTAACCAGTTCAGTTGAGTACATTTCCGTTTTATCCATAAATGTGCTTCAAATATGTAAACCAAATCCTGAACTTAAAGGGTTTCTGAAATCCTCTTTTTTCTTGGTAATTTGTTTTTGTATGAAATACCTCTTTGACTGTCCAAATACAAAATAACAATTGTAACAATAGTAGAAACTTGTCATCTCAACACGCCATTTCTTTGATATAGTGCGAGCATGACAAACTGTCCAGCCAGCTCAGGAAAGCAGCCAACAACTGCCAACAATCCTAAAATAGGCCAGACATTGCTACCATTACAGAACAAAGCAATAATTCAGACAGCACTGGAGCAATATAAAATAAAATCTTTGAAATGCAGAAAGCAATGGATTTAATCGTGAGTGATCCCTGCACAATTGGGCAGTTGTGAAGTCTCATAAAACAGTCCATCATAAAAGGCTTGCTTAATCCTAGAGACATCAAGAGGTAAGAAGCGGCCTGGAATTGTAAGATCAGCAACTGGCTGCTACTCTTGCTGCCTGACAGTCTGAACTTTGCATAATCAAATAATCACAAAATTTTTCAGCTTCTGGAGACCACCACAGAAATGATAGTTCAAGCCCTCAATTTACAGGGGAAGAAACTGAGTCCCAGAGAGTCCAGGAGGCTTGTCCAAAACTACCAGGAGCTAAAAGCTCCCATTCATTCAACTCTCTTTAACTGAAGATAGCAAAGCCAATGGTAAGGAATTCCAACACATACACTGTCCTTATTCATTCATTCAATAATTATTTGTTGACTGTCTACTACATACTAGATACAATGCTAAAAGTTCATATTTACTGGAGAAAACAGATATACAACAAATAAGTAATATTAGTACTTACTTTCTCTTTTAAAATATAATACTGATAGTTTTCACTATAAAAGTAATATATGCCATTGATAGGAATTTCAAAAACTACAGAAAAGTTGAAAGAAGAGAAAAGATCACCTACCACTCATTGAAAACCGCTTTCAACATTTGGTGTATTTCTTGCCAATCTTTCAGCTTAAGTATAAGTTTTCATTCTGTCTTCCTTTTTTTCCTTTCAAACAGCTGTGATCATCCTGCATGTACAATAATGTATCCTACCTTGTAGCATTTCCTCATGTTATCAAAGACTTTTTGTAATCATCATTCTTAACATCTGCAAAATATTCTGTGGAGTGGTTATAATCATCTATACAGTGTTATTTCCACTTTTTGGAGAGTATTATTTATGAGTTATGAGCATCTTTTCAAAAAAATGTTTCCATGTTTTGGAAGATTTCCTTGGGAAATCAATTTAGATTAACTGACATCTCAATTTGCTCCAAGGGGATCTAAGGCTGTTTCCCCAAATTCCCAGAATTGTGACACAGGTCAGAATGTGTGACCCTCCTAGAAACACATCACCTAGTGATTTTTTGATAGGGCACTTTTACTGTCACTAAGGATATGATAATTGCACAGTTCCTTTGTCACTCCGACACCACAGTCCTGCCCACTGCTTTCTCATGTTCAATATTCTCAATCACTGATTACACCATGGTGGTTTATCCTGCCTAGAAAATTATCTGCCATTACTGTAATCGAGTGTCCCACCTTTTAGAGTTGCTCAATGAAATAATGGACAACAGTTAAATTTCAATTTCAGATAAACAATGAATAATTGGAACATACTTATAAATCTAAAAGTATTTGTTGTTTATCTGAAATTCAGATTTAACTGGGCAACCTGTATTTGTATTTCCTGAATCTGGCAACCCTATCAACTCTGGCTCTTGCTAATTGCTTGTTAGACTTGAGTACTTTTCTTACATCTCCCAATCACTTCTGGAAAATGAAGAGAATCATGTCCCTCGCACAGGATGAATGCATCTCACAGAGAGATGCATAAAAGCACCTAGCACTTCCTCTATTCCTCCACATGGACTTTCACATTCTTCTCTTCTCCCTTACCCACCTCTCCCCGCAGCTCTGGGGTCCACCTGATTTTATCCTCACTTCCCTGTAGCAGATCTGAGACTCCCACCCAGTCCTCCCCAATCACCTACCTACCTGTGCACTTGAGAATTTGAGGCTTCGTTTCAGGAAGTGTTTCACATCAGATGTTGGCTCCAGAGCAGCTGGGATATCACAATAATTTAGTATGATACTGAGTGTTAAGTAGAATATTATGGGGTACTTACAGTAGAGAAACGTAACCCAGACTATGGAACCAAGGAAGGCCTTCTGAAGGAAGTAATATCTGAATTGAGAATTGTAGGATGAGGAGGAGCTGGCCAAGAAGCAGGGAGGGGCAGGGACACATAGTCTTCAAGGCAAAGAGAACAGCATATGCAAAGACTCAAAGGTACCACAACTGCCATGGACTTGAAAGAAAAACAAAGAAGAGAGAGGAGTGTTGAGAGAAGGAGACTGGATCATCCAAGGGCCTGTGGGCCACGTTGGATAATTGGATTTTATCCCAAGAACAGTAGTATACCACGGGGCTGAGGGGCACAGATTAAGCAGAGGAGTGATAGGATCTACTTCACAAATCAGAACAATCCCTCTGGCTGCACAATGGAGGAAAGACTGGAAGAAGGACAAGACAGAAGACAGAGGGATCAGTTCTGGGGACTATTGCAATAATTCAGTCTAAAGTTGAAAGTAATAGTATATAGATTACACTTTTTTCCTGCCATAATAAAGGGAAGGAGGAAAGATGAAGAGCGGGTGCCTGAAATGCGGTGGAACAGAAGAGGGCAGCAAGAACATCCTGGACAGTGATAATCCTGCCTCTGTGCATCATTAGTATCTTCTACTTGCTTATAATAGGAAACTTAATCCAAAATGGTGGAAGCAAAGGTACAAATTTATGTCTAAAAACTCCAGGGAATGTACGTCCACACAAAAACCTGCACACGATTGTTTGTAGCTGCTTTATTCATTACTGCCAAAACTGGGAAGCAACCAAGATGTCCTTCAGTAGGTGAATGGATAAATAAACTGTGGTACATGCAGACAATGGAATATTATTCAGTGCTGAAAAGAAATGAACTATCAAGTCACAAAAATACATGCAGGAAACAAATGCATATTATTAAGTGAAAGAAGCCAATCTGAAAAGCCTACATACTGTGTGACTCCAACCATATGACATTCTGGAAAAGGCAAAACTATGGAGAGAGTAAAAAGATCAGGGGTTGGGGGGAGGGAGGCATGAATAGGCAGAGCACAGAGGGTTTTTAGGGCAGTGAAACTATTCTGTATGATACTGAATATGGTGGATACAGGTCATTATGCATTTGTCAAAACCTATAGACTATAAAACACGGAGTGAACCATAATGTAAACTACGGCTTTGGGATGATAATGATGTGTCAATGTAGGTTTACCCATTATAACAAATGTACTACTCTGGGTACGTGAGGAATGATGATGGGGGCAAGGGGTATATGGGAACTCTCTGTACTTAAAAAAAAAAAACTCCAGGGCCAGCCCATATCCAGTATGACAAGGGATGAGTGATAGTCAAAATCTTTAACAACCAGTATGGTACAGGGACTGACAACTCAGAACGGATGCCAGCTGTTATGTCTACCAGTGGGAACTGGTACCTATCAGCCCTGCCTGAGGAGGCCGTGCAATTTGTTAGGCTGGGGTTGATGGATTCGATACTTAGGAGTCTCCAAACCAAACAAAATGGGACACTTTAAAGGCTTAAAGAAGGAAAGAAGAAAGCAAAGGAGGAAAGGACAGTGATCATCATACATAACTAATCCTTTCTAAATAACTTTTAAATAATTCAAACTCAAGATTAGTATTTTTCACAATCATTTGTTCCCACCATCCATTGGGAAGCAATTCAATTCCCTTATCCTTTCCTTCATTTTCCTTACAAACCTGGAAGTCATACAGGCCAGACACATTTAATTAAATAGTAAATTTAACATTAGAATTGACAAGGGATAACAGTGCCTTACACAGTTCCAGTTTCCCAAGCAAATATTCACAGGGAGCATACAGCACGTTTTCTATAATTTTTTATATGAGCAAATGATCCCGCAAGATGATTACTCCATATACTACCCCTGCTGAATGGGTACACGTGACATTATGTCAAAATTGAGTTTTGTTTAAATCTAGCCATATTTCAAAAGTAGCCCAAACACAGATTCCTCTTGGTAAAAGCAAAATTTAATTTTGTAAAGCAAATTAAAATCCTGTGTTTTGGTCACCTAATATACAAAGGGTCATAGTAAGGGATTAGAGAGCAATAACTATTGATTGAGGGTTGACCCACATGCCTAGCATTGTACTGATAAAGAGAGCAGATACCAAAAGAAATAGAAAAAACACGTTTCCTGCTATTAAGGAGATCACAACTTTATTAGAGACTCAAGTCCTTTACACAAACGCAACATTTGAAGAAAATAGAAACATATAAGAGCAATACAGGTACTAAATGATGTAATATATCCTGTAAGGGCCAGAGAGACCAGGAGGAAAAAGATTTCTGTTCATGAAATGCTTCAGCAACCCCAGATGAAAGTGCATGACAAACACACAGCAAGTATCCACTCACAGAGGTGGTGGAATCCAAATTAGCCCCCTGGGACTGTGGGCTCTAATCTCAGGCCTGTTGCCATCTCACTCTTCCAGCTTTGGCAAATTATCTCACCTCTCACTGCCTTCCCTGCAAAATGGGAGCAGCAATCGAGCCCTATTCTTCAGGGCTGATAAAGAATAAGTAATAAAGAAATCATAGACTTAGTAAAAGATGAGTACCTAATAAATCCTGACTAGTTAGTGTCTAGCCCCAAATGGAACGCTACATGGAGCATATGGCATCTCAGTTTGCAGACGGTTATGTATCACCAATTTGGTTGAATTTGTCAGAGGGGTGAAAGGGTCCGCTTACACAGTCTGTTATTAATTACTGTGAAGGATATTTGCAACACTGAAATGCAGATAATTTCTCAGATTAAGTGCAGACATCTGCCCCCATTGTAATATGAGAGCATAATTGTCATCAGTGAAACTATGTTTTTCTTACATTGACGTGGAAGAATAAAGCACCACAATTAAACATTTTGACCAACACAGTGATTAAAGGGATTTTTATGCTGCAGGGGTGGTTTTTAAATCAATTTCGTGTGCTTTCATCTTATCATGCAGTCATATGGGGGAGGGTAGTTGTTTTTAAACACAAATTTACTTCCGTGGTTTTTTTTTAAAACTTCTTTTTAAAGAAGATGCAGTTTTTGGAAGCTGTGTTCATAAGGGCTTTGATGTTAAGCCTTTCCTTTATCTTTATTGTCGTTGTTGCTAATATTAAATATATACAACGGAATATTTATAATGTGCAAGGAATGAAGAATAACAAAGAAATGAACATCCATGTCACCATCACCCAGCCTAAAGAAATAGAACATCAACTTCACGCCTATTGTGTGCTCCTCCTAATCTCAACCTCTGACCCACTCTTCTACATTATGCTTTAATCAATTTCTTCTTTGTCTTTATAGCTTCATATGTATGTGTGTATCCCTAAAAAATGTTATATAATTTTCCATGTTTTTGGACTTCGTACAAAGGGATTATACCTTATGTCTTCCTCTGCAATCTGGTTTTTATTATTCAACATTGTGTCCATGAGATTCATCCTAATTGATGCACACAGCCATGGTTCATTCATTTTCATTGCTTTATAGTATTCCAAAGTGTGAGCATTTGGTATAATGTACTTTGCTGCTATGAACATTCTTTTCTGACCCCCACAGAACATCTGTAAGAATTTCTCTAGGACAGAACTTTCCAGACAAGACTCTACCCGTTAGTGTGATCAGTTTAGTAAGTCTCAACTAGCAGTTTAGACTAGAATAAAAAATATGAGAGTACAATGCAAGTCATCAGGTAAGTATCACTTTATGAAACGTTTGTTTCACTTTGTGTGTGTGTGTGTACTGTGTCATGTTGTAAAATGTATTTCTTACTCTAAGACTTTCTTAGCCTAAGTCTCTGTCAAAAATGTTTAAGAAACAGTGCCCTAGAGCAGAGCTGCTCAACCTGAAATGTGAACACGAATCACCTGCATATTTTGATTCCATGGTCTGAGGTGGGGCATGTGTTTCTAACAAACATCCAGGTAACCAACTCCAGATGCTGCTGGTTGGGGAACCATTCTTTGAGCAGCAAGGTGCTAGGTTAAGAGGTGTATGCTTGTTTGTAGGATGGACTCATCTTCATCTTTATGAGATAAAGCCAAGTTGTTTCTTAAAGATGCTGGACCAATTTTCAAGCTCCCACTGATCCATGTTTTCAGCATAAACTGGTATTTACAAACTTTAACTTGCCAACCTGACAAATGCAAAGGGACATCTTTTGTAGTTCTCATTTGCATTTCCCTAATTATCCATCGGATAGAGTATATTTTCATAAGATTGTTGACTATTCATAATTTCTCTTGAGTGAAATGGTTAATCGAGTCTTTTGCCCATTTTTCTATTGGGTTGTCCTTTTCTTATTGATTTATAGGGGTTCTGTATATATTTGGACACTTATCCTGTGACACTTATATGTATTGAAAAATGTATTTTCTTCTCATGCTTCAGTCATATTCTTAAAGCCAAAAAGGCCATTGAGTTCTGAAGTTTTCCTTTCACCCATAGTCATACCCTTGCACTGAAATGCTATGAGGCAGAGAGACAGGATCTGATTGAGATGGACTGTCTGCCTTCCAGGGGAAGGAATAGGATCCTCTCAGGATCACTCACTTCTACACCCCTGGACAATGAGGGAAACTGAGAAAGCCTGAAAGACGAGGAGCCCCCCACTGAGCAGATTAAGCATTTTAGAGACACAAATACCATACAATTAGGGATCAACAGAACTACAAACCCCAGACAATACCTTCAGAACCAGTGAGCTAAGTGTTGGACAGGGCCTACTTCATAGTGTATGACCTATGCAGTCACACAGGTCCCCACGCTCAGAAGAGCCCCAAGGTTGGTTTAATTTTCTGTTGTCACCATATTGAAATCCTTACTAATTTTTGAACAAGGGTCCCTGTTCAAAATTTTCATATTTCCCTGGGCCCCAAGGATTATGGGGTCAGCTCTGTTTATGGTGGCCTTGGGGTGGGAGCTACACAGTCCAGGATAATAGGAAATGAAAGAAGAGAAGCCCCAAGAGAGCTCTGAGATAGTTAGGACACTTTCAGACACCACCAGATTTGACATAAATATGATATTTTTAAAGACCTTACGATATCTATGAGGACTAATTCATTAGCAAACTATGAAAAATGGCGCCCACTCATACCAAGAATACATATATTCTATAGCTACTCCTGTTTTATTATTGATATAAAGTGTTTACTGATAACTGTGAAAGTGAGTTTGAGAGATGCTAAGTTTTGTATTGATCTGAGACTTCCTCATACTCCAGGAAAATACTTTTCACTCTAAGTAACTGATTGGGTGTGGAACAAATAGAGAGGCAACAGTGCATGGTGATGGAGAGCCTGGACCCCAAAACTAACTACTACCTGGGTTCATATCCTCTCTCTGGTACTAGTTATGGGAACTTGGGTGAGCCACTTAATTTTTATGTGCCTCAATTTTTTTCTTCTGTAAAATGAGGCCCACCTGACCCCCTGACCTTGCCTCTGGCCCTCAGGAAGAGGTCCCTGTACTCTCTGATTGACTCACCTCTTGTTGACTCTGCTGCCTAATCCCTCCTCCGCCCCTTTACCCACATAACCTCCCCAGCTTTTTTATCTTTGATAAAGTGTAAAGCATCTCATATGGGGAGACTGTGTACACTAGGGGTTAACTGCACAGGCTCTGGAGCCAGATTGCAGAGGGCTGAGTCTTGGTGCCACTGATTAGCTGTTTACACACACAATCTGTGCCTTAGTTTCTTCATCTGTAAAATGGAGATAATAACAGTACCTCTTTCACATGGTGGTTATGAGGGCAAATGAGTGCTGTGCTTTGCACATGGTCAGTGATACTCAACCATTTGCTATCATTGTATATGCTCTGTGTAATAAGAAAGAAAACAAGACAGTACTTTAAAATTTGGTCTTCCTGGACTTTAAAAGCCTTTTAACTGATCTTTCAGCCAGTGCTCTTGGTCCACTCCAAACCATCCTTCACATAGCCACTATCAGAATGTAGGCAAAATGTAAATTTGATTATATAAATTGCCTGATTGAAACCTTTCAAAGGCTCCCATCACTTTGGACAAGTTCCAAGCTCCTTAGCACTGCATAAAGTGCCTTCCGTGACCTGGCCTCATCTACCTCTACAGCTAGCCTCCCCCACCTCCCAGCCTGGAACTTGACCCATGGCATCAAACTACTTATAGATCTTGGAATTCACCAGGAATCTGTCACTGCTTTACAATTATCCATCCTGCTTCCTCAGCTGGAATTCTTCCTGCCCTGAAACTGGATTAACCCCAACTCAGCCATCATCTGTTGGCTCAGGGATCACCTGCTGAGAAAACCTTTCCTTAATCCCATGACCAGCTGGGTCTATCTTGTAGTCCCCTAACATCCTGTGCATCTCTTCATCATTGCAGTATAATGTAATGATTAATGTAATGCTCAAACTCTGGAGAAAAACTACCTAGGCTTGAATCCTTGCTCACTCACTTATTTGTAGTAACCCTGGACAAGTTTCTTAAACAGTTGTACCTCAGTTTCCTTATCTATGAAATGGGGATAACAAAAGTACCTACATCATGGGGCTGTTGTAAGAAATAAATTAATGTAAGGGCTTAAAATAGTGCGTGGAGGAAAGTAGACACTCGATAACTGTTAATACCATATTATATTTAATTTTCTGTTTATGTGTGTCTGGCCCCCAAACTATGAGCTCTTGATACTAAGCATTGTTGCTTATGCATGTTTTTAAATTCCCAACACTTAGTAAAATATCTGGCATTGTGTTCATCAGTTCTCCTCTCCTTTCTGGATATATAATTACAACATATTTCACATTCTCCTCTTACATCAACCCACTCCCAGCCTGGAACATGTAATCATGTGACTGAGTCTCATCCAATGGAACATGAGTGCATGTAATATATGGCACCACCAAACCAGCCATAACACATCCCCAGCAATCTTTCAATGGCTTTTTCTCTGTTCATGTGGCTGGAGCAAAGAACTCCTATGTCCCTGAATATGGCAGGCTACAAGATGAGGAGCTCACCTTTACAAGGTGAGCAGTTTCAGCAGGAACATTCACACTGGACTTTAGGTGATCAAGAAACAATTGTGCTAAGCTATTGGGATTGTTGTTAGAATAGTTAGCATTACTTACCCTGACCAATACAGTAGGTGTTCAATTAAATATTGTTGAAACGAATTGATTAAATGAATGACTCAAAAATAAACTAAGAAATATTTAAATAAATATGATGTAACCCATAAGCAGGAAAGGTGGAACTAAGACTAGAACAAGATGGCTTTAAGAGTTAAAGAAGCTTGGAGGCAAGAAAGAGGATAGGAAAACACAAACTGTGTGAAGCATCTCTACTAGTTCTGGCCCTGCCCAGTCAGAAGCAGAATTTACTTTGCCTGCTGTTCTCCATCCTCCTTTTGGCAAACAATCATAAAAAAGAGAAAAATCATAGGGGCTGGCCCCGTGGCCGAGTGGTTGAGTTCACGCGCTCTCCTGCAGGCGGCCTGGTGTTTCGTTGGTTCGGATCCTGGGAGTGGACATGGCACTGCTCATAGAGCCACGGTGAGGCAGCATCCCACATGCCACAACTAGAAGGACCCACAACGAAGAATATACAACTATGTAGCGGGGGCCTTTGGGGAGAAAAAGAAAAAAATAAGATTTATAAAAAAAAATCATAAACAGAGAAAAGTCTGAGATGAAGTTTTTTCTTCTGCTGGACAACTTTCTGACCCCTGGGATGAGACCATATAGCACTGGGGATTTTGGAGTGAAACGATCGAGGTTCTTTAATAAGTGTATATATAGGCAGCTTCTCAAAGGGAAAAAAATGCAGCCCTGGAGTTTAATCTCTTCTCTTTTCAGATGTTATTGGAGATCAGATAATTGGTAACAGATCAGGACCACCTACTGTTCTCAAGTGATCATGTTAACTTACCTATTTGCCATGAGGCATCAGAAATCTAGAAGGAAAAAAAAAAGACTTCTCCAAAAAGGATAAGGGAAAGGACTCTCCATAGGGCCTGAGAGAGTTGTTAAGTGTGCCAGTCTGTGAAGAGATGAAATTTTGTGTTTGTCCTGGACATTGGGTAGAAGAGAAGAGGTGGTGAGGCAGGGGCCATATCCTTAAGGGGTGTGCATCCAGTTCTGACATCAGAACATCAACCCAGACTTGCTGTTTATGCTTTCCTAACCTTGGTGTTGGGCTCCCCTCTTTTTGCCTTTGTTCAGGTTGTGTACAAACTATGGAGACTGTTCTGAAGGAGCTTCAGCTGTGGAGGATTCTCTCCATGCTGATCAAAGCTACAAGAGCAATGTTAGAACCAGACTGGAAGGAAAAGTCAGGTGTGAAAAGAATAAAGAAGACAATGAAAAAAGTTTTTACTTCTTCACCATTTTGTCACTGCTAATTCAATGAGTGATGGCTATAGTGACAATTCATCTCAACAAATACCAGGATTTTGTCATGTGACAAGCATTGTGTGAAATGTGGAAATAAACGTGGCAAGTTCCTGGCCTTCAAAGAGTTCATAATACAGTAGGAAAAAAATAGAAATGTACAATTAATTAAAATGAAATCTAGTATGGCTGTAATACTAATATGGCTGGCAATTTGCTGGGCAGTAGGCAAAAGGGTAGGAATGTCAGAGAAACTTAGAAAGGAGAGGACACTTGAAGTGAGACTTGAAGGATATCTTGATGGATGTCAGACAGACCAGATGAGGAAAAGGGATCCTAGACAGAGAGAACAGTAAAAACAAAGTCAGAAAGAAATGACAGGTTCTGTTAAAAGAATATCAGTAATCTAGAATGTCTACAATTTGGAGTGCATGGCAAGAAGTGAATAGAGAAAAGCTTTAAAATGTAGGCTGAGCTCATTTGTAGAGTAGAGAGCCCTGAATTCATGTAAAAAAGGTAGATTTTATTCTGAAGGTGATGGAGTCCATCACAGGTTTTCAAGTAGCAGATCACTCAGGCATCAATCAGACTTGAGGATGGACTGAAAAGATGGCAGATGAGAGGCAGGGAACTGGGTTAATGGGCTATTACCTAGATTAGGGAAGCAATAATGAGAATGAAGAGGAGGGGAAAAATACAAAAAAAATATTTCGTCAATAGAATTTGAGGTTCTTAGTATCCAGGTGGATATGGGAGGGGTGATGTCTAAACCTGGACAACCAGGTAGATTCTAATACTATACTGTTTTCTTTACCACTTTGCTACCATATTATCATGTAACCTTTAGATACCACTTGCGGGGCCCACACATCAGTTTTCCCTTCTGTCTCTGAAAGGAAGATAATCATACCGTGTTCTGCCCTTTTCCATAGAGAGGTGAATGGATGCCACATTTATACAAAGGGAACCATGAGCTTCTCATGAGTTTTGTGAACCAAGGGGTTAAAAAAAAGCAAAGAAATTCAACAACAAAATCTTGGTTTTTAAAGCTCAGCGTTTCATTTGAACCAACTGTTGCCATGGTTTCCAGAGTCTGAAATCAACATTTCAAGGTAATCCAAAAATCCAGATATTGCTGCAGCATTCAGGTATCAAGGAACAATCAAAGTGCCATACCCCATTAGTGACTGAACTCCGTTAAGGCTGTGCTAATGCCTCAAATTGGTATTCAGCTTAGTCGCTGATCCTATATTACTAATTATAGCATGACACCATGCAAAAGTGGGACTTTTTAAAAGGCTGGCAAATGGCATTATTTTAATAAGTCATTAGGAAATTGCTTTTTGAGGATGCAATGAAAGTACAAGTTTCTCAATTAGGGGAATTATGTGGAATTGATGAGATTTTTGAGCATGCATGATCTGCTGCTAGCAATCCGTTTGAAGCAGACCAAGCCATCAGGAGGGCTGGCTAATGAGATAGAGGATGATCTGATTCATCGTATGAGAAAAACGATAATAGAGGCTATTAACAGAGGGTGTTGAAAGACTGCTTGTCTCCTAGCTACACCCACCAAAGTCTTGTTGGCCCTTTACCTTTTGTTTAGAGCTGAAATAAAGATATCTAGATAGACCTAAGCATTTTTTTTTCAAAGATTGGCACCTGAGCTAACATCTGTCGCCATTCTTCTTTCCTCTTTTCCTCTTTTCTTCTTTTTCTTCTTCTTCCTCCTCTTCCCAAAGCCCCCCAGTACACAGCAACACATTGCAGTTGTAGGTCCTTCTGGTTGTGCTATGTGGGACACCGCCTCAGCATGGCTTGATGAGCAGTGCCATGTCCATGCCCAGGATCTGAACCAGCAAAACCTGGGCCGCCCAAGCAGAGTCCAGGAACTTAACCATTTGGCCACGGGCTGGCCCCTAGATAGACCTAATCTTTGAGAGTTTTAGCTAACCTTGTTTACTGATACTTACCGACAAGAAAAATAAATGATTATTAGTCAGTTGAACAATCCAAAAATACTGATGTTGTGTTTGGGACTTATTTGTAAGTTAGAGAATAACTGTTTGAGATAAGAAGCAAGATGAGAGAATGTGACAAGTTTGAGAATAAAAGATCTTGCAGTTCTTTCCATGCTCAGATAGAATATTTTTGTTCTGAAACTCTCATCCAAGAAATTCATACCTAATTTTGAAAAAGCATTATGTGGACTCTACATGTATATGTGTATCTGTGTGTGTGTGTATGAGAGAGAGAGAGGAGGCAAGTGAGAGACAGATGCGGGAGTGAGAAATAAAATATGTTTTCCTGTTTTTCAGTGCAACAAAGAATATTCATGTAACATCTCAGATTACCAGTTACACTATTTGGAAAGGCTCAGAAATGTTTTCTTTAACCATTTTTGAAACTGTAAGACTCTAGTTATCGACCATTCTCAGAAACAAGTTTTTGTATTTAGTAGACCAACACATTCCTCTGGTATGAAATTTTCCACCTGGAAATTGGGAGCCTTGCTTGAGTTCCTCCAGGCTCAGTGAGCCCCGTGTCTGCAGTGATGATCACTCTCAGCAGACCTGGAAATGCTTGCCCAACTCTGATGTCCAAATACTTCTTCAAAATCCTTTTAGAGATCTTTACTTTTGGCTTTGTAAAAGAACCTGGCTTTGACAAATGTCCCCAGTTTGTCATCTGTAGACAACATTAATTGAAATCAAGGAAGAACAATAGTCATTAACAAACTAGGGTCAGATGAACAAGTGAGTGGAGGGAGTTTTATATATACACGTAAGTTTATATACATACATACATAGCATAATTCTGAAGACTACTTAGAAAGAAAATGTCTGGTGACCTTAACAGAAAAGCATAAATGGCTCAGGGCCTATAGACTAAACTTTTACTCCCTGAAACTTCAGGACAAATTTTACATTATCTACTTGAGTAACCAAAGACACAGAGCTCAACTCTGCTCTATGGGGAATTAAACTATGAAATAAGATTCTTAAAAATAAAAAGACATTAATGCTGCTGAGCCACTTTGTTAGGTGTTTGACATAATCTGTAGTCTGAAGACATTGTGCCTTTGGTCTTATATCAGAGAAAAATTCATGGAATGACTCAATTGTTCTCAGCATGAAGGAGAACAGACACATTTTTTAAAAGAAGCAATTGACTTGTTAAAGGTTTGACATATCACAAACACGCTGATTTTGTGATCAGACTATATAGCGATTTACTTATCTGCTGGCTTTACTGCCAGGTAATTTATAAGTTTACTTCTCAGACAAGAACTGTGAAAAATCTTAGGAAGAATTGGTAGGGCAAAGAGGAGAGAAAAACAAAGACATAATAAAGCTATAGTGGTGGCTAAAATGACAAGAAAGACAAATGGAAATCATTTGATTCGTACTGTACATGTGAGAGAAGAAATTATGGCCCCTTTTTGCATTTGACTCTCACAGGTCTATTTTGAGAGTTGAGAGATCTGTGGGAGACATGGCATTCACTTTTCCAAAACAGCCTTTACTTTACGAGAACTCAATGGCATAATATATAGAAATTCTTTCTGAAGCTAAGAAAAAAGTTCAAATTCCTTAGCTTTTGACTATTCCACTGAACTCTTCTAGAATCTAGAGACACAACATGGTGTGATGTGATTAAGATATGCCAATTCACAGATTGCCATAATAATTAAAACCCTGGTTATGTAGCATTTGTGTCCAAAGAACAGCGTCCCTTTATCAATCTCTTTTCATCCATCTTCTCAAGAAGCAGGGCAATGGTGTTATTGCTTTTTCTCCCTGGAAGATTCTAAGACTTGAAGCACTAAGAGGCAAAGTGTTTACCTGAGGGATCCAGTTAGGACAATGGCAGAGGGACCAGTACTGATGGCTCCTCGCCATGCCTGTTGGGGTCTCACCAGAAGCCATCTGCCTCATTTAAGGTATGGCATTATTAGTTTACACATATTAAAGTAATTAAACAAGGAGGCCATTAGTGAGGTGACTCTAATGCCTTGGCAGCCTACATAAGTAAAGCAAAACCTAAGCCAGTCAATGTACTCAAAACCAAGAAAGTAAAACTTAAGATCAATCAATTATAAACAGCCAACAAGGCTTTTCCAAATAAGGCAATGGCTTAAGCTATAATCAATCAAATAATTTCTTTGCTTTGCTGCCATCTTCTCCATAAAATCCTTGCCCCTATCTCCTGTCAATGGAGTGTCCCTAACCACTTTTGGTTTGGCAATGCCCAAATGGAACAGATGTATGCTCGAATAAACTCTTGAAAATTTTAATGTGCCTCAGTTCATCTTTTAACATACCAGAGTATCAAACCAGTTACTCCAATTTTAGCCTGCACAACACTACTGATCATTCATCTGATATTTAATCTTATGCTCCTAGATAACAGTGATATATTAAATTCATTCATTTAACAAGTATTTCTTAAATACCAGCTATGTGCCAGTCACCACATTAGGCACCAGGGACCCAAAAATGAATGAGACATGGCGCCCGACTGCAGAGCTGAGTCTCACAAAGGAGACAAACATGAAAGCTAATAAGCACGACACTTGAAAGGGCAGAAAGAGAAACACAGTAGTTCAGGAACCCAGTGAAAGATACAATTAATGTTAGTTAACTATGATTTCATTCGTATGTCTTTCTACATCCCACTTCCTAGCATGAAACTTTATACACAGGTACCTGAAAAAAGTGTGTTTGGGCGGATTGATGAGTGGGTGGGAAGAGTGAGTGAGTAAGTGAGTGAATGAGTAAATAAATTGCCAACTTAGGAAAAAAGTCCTTTGACAGGTCATGTGTTCTCATTTTAGGTTTGGGAAGGTTGGTCATAGTAGTTGGAAAGTATGATAGAAACTCCTCACCATATCTGAATATTCAGAAAGGCTGGATAGAACATTACAGATGGTGAAATATAAAGTCAGAGAGCCAGTTAATTGTTTCTCTATGGTATACAGACTCAGTTAACGTCACCTCATTTGTTTATTTATGCTCATCCTCAGCTCAAGCATCATTTCTTCAGCAATAATCTTCCAGATCTCCAATCCCACACACGGTCTAGATTAGGGTGTCTGTTAAACGCTTTCACAGAATCGTGGACTATTACTTCATACGACTGATCTCAGCTTGTTCATATGTGCACAGCAATTTATATGATTTATTTTTAGATTCGTACCTGTCTTCCCCAGTAGAATATATAATCAACAAGTAGAGTAGGGGCCCCACCTGTTTTTTTCCTTGCCAGCTATAGCTCCAACACTTACGACAGTGCTTGGCATGTAGAAGGTGCTAAATAAATATTTGTTGAACAAGTAAAGAGAAACACACCTGTCTCACTAACAGAGATACTGTGAGTATGCAAGAAAGAATTATTTTTAAGAGTTCTATAAATGTGTGTTTTTAAAAAGAAAAGGTTTTACTGCTCATAGATAGACACTAAAGAAATACATATTTCTTGGAAGAAAAATTGGATATGAGTTCAGTTCAATGAGATCCACCTCAATGATTCACACAACCCCAGCTAGGTGGGGGTTAGAAAATGTCACTGTTGGGATTTTAGTGAGTCAGTAAATACCCATTTTTTCCTTTCCCCTAGTTAAGGACCAGTGTATAAATAAAGGTGATACACTGATAATTATGGCATCAGTATTGACAGGCCCGTTGAAAGATAGACCTTTCAATCTGTAACCCAAATAATTTTATGACTCTTTCCTGCTCTTCACCCCATACCAGAACTTGGTAAAGCCCATCTGAAGGAAGGGTTGGCTCTGCAAGACACACACACTTACAGCAAGTGTTTCCTCATTGTATCTAGGGTAGTGCAGAAAGTAAGTGAACACATCCTTAGAGTCTGAGTCCCTGAGAATCCTGGATAAGTGGATGTTACTCAGGTAACTCAGGAAATTCAGAAGAAATAATGGGTGGGACAAGAGGCTAGAAGGGTTACTCTAAGTCCTTGCACATGGCAGCAATGAGTCCAGAGGAAAGGAGAACCTTCCCCCTGTGACAGCCAAACCCTTGGCAAACTCTCTTTTCCAATTACTAAGTCACAGCACAGTATGTGGCAAATGAATGTGGGAGACAGGACAAAATGAAATATGTTAAGTTTGCTTTTCCAGGTGATATAACTCACACAAATCAGCACCTTTCTAGTAAGTATCTGATAGCTAATACACAATGTTTCCCTTGCAGGAGCTGTGGAATAACTTAAAAGAATATAAAAACCACAGGCTCACACAATTCAAGCAGTTCTGATATCATAATGTCCAGCTGGAGATCATGGGAAACTTGCATATTTGTATTCCTGGCCTGCTTCACCTCGCTGCTTCCGAGTCCCCTCCCAGTAACTAGCCCTAGTCAAAACCAAGACAACCCCATCACAGGAAGCTGCAGCGGAGGGCAAAAAATGTGGCATAAGCATAAGAAGAAGAAAGAGGAGATCCATTGGTACAGTGACATTTGCTCTTAATTCAAAGATGTTTGGCTTGTAGACAGAGAAGGAAGAATACTGTATGATGTCATATATAGGTGGAATCTAAAAAACGAAATAAAACAAGTAAACAAACAAAACAAAACAGAAACAGACTCACAGATACAGAGAACAAATTGGTGGTTGCCAGAGGGGTGTGGGGGAGTCGGGGGCAGGGTGAAAGAGGTGAAGAGGATAAGAAGTACAAACTTCCAGTCATAAAATAAATAAGCCATGGGGACACAACGCACAGCAAAGGGAATAGAGTCAGCAATATGGTAATAACTTTGTATGATGATAGATGATTCCTAGTCTTATCAGGGTAATCATTTCATAATGTAAATAGATGTTGAATCTCCATGTTGTACACCTGAAACTAGTACAATATTGTATGTCAACTATACTCCAAATAAATAAATTAATTGATTAATTGATTAAAATAAAATTTAAAAAGATGCTTGGCTTAGGAGATCTCCTATCTTACCATAACCTCTCAGCATTCTGTGACTTTCAGCTCAGCTCCTTTGTGCTTAGGTTCTCCTATATACCCTTTATTACATAATAACTGTAGCTAAAATTTCCTGAGCACTCACTGTGTTCCAGGCACCATGCTAAGCACTTTACATGCATTATCTCAATCCTCACAATCTATGCAGTAGAATGACTACTCCTATTATAAAGATGAGGAAACTGAGGCTTGCAAGTACCAAGCTCTTGCTCAGATTCACACAGCTAGTAATTGAAGGAGCTGAAATTCATACCCAAGAAACTTGTCTCCAAAGCCTGCATTCAACCATCTCAACCACAACAGCCAGGAGAAAGGAGAAATACCTGGAAAAACCTTCTTAGTCAAAAAGAGCGCAGGTCGTCACCTGTTGGCTCTGTTTAGTATATTTAAAAAATTTCAGGAGACTGGTAATATTGCTTCATCTTGGAAGAGCTTTTGCCTCAAACTCATTCCTCTTAAAGAAAAAGCCCTGAATTCCCACTGCTGATTCCAAATGAAGTCACCCTAGTAAAACCAACAAAGATGGTCACAGAAAACAGGCAAGATACAGCTTTGTCAGGAATACTTTAATAAAATGTCACCTTTATTTCCGCTCTAGATGCTTGAGGTAGCTAGTTTCCAAAGATGGTCCCAGTGACCATCCCTCTTAGTAGATCCTAGGGTAACCACATCAAACCGAACTGGCCTATGAGTCGCTCTAACAGAATGTGGCAGAAGTGATACTACGTAACTTTTGAGGCTGGGCCTTGAGAGATCTGTACCTACCCCTCCCTTCTCTTGGAAGTTTCTCTTGCAGCCCACTCATCATGATTTAAGAAGCACATATGGAGAAAATTGAGGTGCTCCTGTCTATTGCCCAGCTCCCAGCAGATGGCCAACACCACAAGTGCACCAACTTGGATGTTCCAGCCCAGTCAAGTCCCCAGATGACTGCAGCCAGATGACATCATATTAAACAGAAGAATGGCCCCTCAGTGAGCCCATTCAACCCACAAAGTTGTTACAGATAATAGAATGCTTGTTACTTTGCACCAGTAGGTTTTGGGATGCTGTGCTGCACAGTGGTGACTAGAACACAGCCCCTCTCTGGCCCCCAGGTTTCTGGAACAGAACTGTCATTATTCTTATCATCCATTGGGGAAGGCTTCACTTGCAACATCATCTGTTTAACCGAGAAATGTTTCCTTTGTTCTATTTTCCTTGCTGAAATGGTAAAGCTAAAAAATTCTCAAGCAAAACATAATTGCTATGTTGACTAACCATTCCACAAGAGCTTATATACAAATATTATGTTTCAGATGGAAGCTATTTGGAATTAGTCTCAACCCTTTAGTGAACAAAAACCTCCAAAGACTAGCTGGTGGTGAGACTCGGAAGCTGGTGGGTAATCAGGAATTTAGAGAAAGAAAATGTTTATCTTGTGGCCCTTGTCACAGCTTAACACCCAATTTGGGCTAATGTCTGTAAATGGAGAATAGCTATTAGCAAATCAATTAATTAGGGTCTTGTTGGCTTTTCTAGTGTCAACTCTAATTATTTGTTCATCTGATCTGAGGTATCCTTAGATTATTTACAATCATTCCTGCCAACCAACAAAAGAAAATAAGGTTGAGTCTCACAAGTGTGTGGGAATTAGAGGATGGCTTTTATCCTAGATGTTCAGTTTCAGGCGATGTTTTCAGAGCCTGAGACTTTTAGTTAAGATAAATTCTCTTTCTGAAGTTAATAAATGACTAACTTTCATAAAAAAATTTTCAAAGAGGGCAATAATTTATTAATTTGCTTGGAGAAAAAAATTCCCTAGATGCATGGAAATTTGTTCAGAATGAAGAGACAAGGGCATTTCTTTATATGCTATATTCTTTTTCCAGCAGTTATTTTCTTATACTGGTCTGAGAAAGAAATCTACACTTCTGAAGGGAAACTGAGGCAGAGAACAAATAATCACTCTGTTCACAAGTGATTACCCAGGGGCAATACTCACAATCTGAGAAATCTAATTGTGTCTCCATTTCTCAAAAGCACACTTGTCTCTTATGAATACCTAAGTCAAGGTTATTTTCCTTCAGTGCACAGCTCAATCTCAGCCTAATTCTCTATCTGATCATTTTTATTCCACTTTGTTATAAAAGAAAAGAATCCAGGTTCCATTTTTAGCTTAAGAAAAGTGGAAAATTCCCTCTCTCTAGCAAGCTGAAAAGGAGTTCTTATAACAAAATTATTACCTAATTAAAGTGCTCAATTGAATCAGTTACCAGAAGTCCAATTAAATCAAACTGCCAAAAGGAGCATATTATACCTGATAAGAAGGAGAGTTAGTGAATAGATTGACACAAAGCATGAAGATCATGCTCTCCATTAAACGTAGGGAGAAGTTATTTATTTTTTCCTTTAAATGATGCTATATCTTCCTGATGAAATAGTGTGTCTTAATATGCCAATGAAGCTACATATCTGGCAGTGAGAACACAATATCTACATGCTAATTTGGGAAGCTGAAGGTTGGATGTTTACTTTGTCAGTGAACCTCTAGCCATGGGTTCATGAAAATGAAAGGTATTAATGACTAGTTTATAACAAAACCACCTAGGTCCTTTTCCTTCATTGTGTGGTGGTGGTGGCAATGGTCATTTACCGTGAATGAACATGTGAACAATGAAAAGCATGGCAAATTTGGAGCAGGACAGAAATGATAAACCTCTTCGACCAAAGAAAAATATCTGTCCACTTCCTAATCAGAAAGAAATGTGGTTCTCTAATGGGATTCTCTGATTCTCTTTCTTTCTTTAAGTTCTGTGATGTTTCTTTATCATGCTCACAGCGTACTTTCTATAGGCTGGAATCCTAGGCTTCTCTTCTTATTTCTACTTTCAATTTCATCTATTGTGTTTGTCTCTGCATTGAGAGGAACATCCAAGACACCCATGATGTCTGCCCTGCTCTGCCAGAGCTGCTGTTCCAGAGAAGGAAATAGAAAATGCTGAAACACAGGAAAAAAGAATATTGAACCAGACGTGTCAGGCATGGTATCAACAACTGGCCAGTGAGGGAAACTACACTGGAGAAAACACACATAAAAATCATTAGAGAGGCTTCTGAGGTCAATAAAAAAAGAGGCAGCAGAGTCAGTCCCCAGAGCCTTGCTGACCCTATTTCCGGTTCCTGCCTGCATGTACCCATGCTATAGCTTTACAATGTTTCCTTTTTTCTGAAGAGGTCTCATACAGATGTGTGATATTCTCCAATCTGTGAAACAACATTAAAAACACAACTAGTCTCTGAATAGATCTTACAATTTAAAACAGCTGTTCCTGAGAAATTTGGAAAGTTTACAGAAATTCAGGAAATAGCTACTTTAAATTGTATGTACCATATATCTTTCTCAAAATAGTTTATAATTTTTACATTCATGTTATGAAGATAGTATGGTAGATATTTTACACCTGTAATATAGAGATTTGATTTAAAGGATTCCATCTTTATGCTTTTGAAACCACAACAGAACCTAAAAATTTCTCCCCAGAAGGATGATGGATTTACCAAGTACTTTGAATTTACAAGAGCTTTTTTTCTACTATCAAAGGACTATTTCTTGACTTTGTCTGGCTGGTACTCATAACACCCATTCATTTTCTAGGACTAATATACGTATCTTTTAAAAATATTACCAATTTTTTTTATAAATCCAAAATATCTTTGGGAGATTTCTATGAGACTATTTCTCACTCTCCCTCAGAGCCCTTTGAAGTCAGTGGGAGCTCTGCACTTGAATCAGCCCCATGGAGCGAGGAGCCAGAGGAGAAATGGGGCCAATGTAAAAATATCCAAACATATAGAGTGAGGCTTTCCTATCTATGATATGTCCCAAAGGGCTGAGTTCGGAAACTGTTCTAATGAGAGAATTCTTCAAGGAAAAAGAAAAATAGTTCCAAAAAGTGGCCAAGAGCTAGTCCAAATAGGAAGGAGAAAATCAGCAATTTAAAATAAATTTTAATGAACACTGATTCCAGGTTCCAGGAATCAGTTATAAAGTTTGTTGGAAAGAAAAATACTTAGTCTTGATTATAGTTAAAATAGAAGGTTGCCCAGAAAGCATGATTTTAAACTTAACAGATCCTCTCATTTTCCCTCCCAACTTTATTTCCAACCTCATCCCACAACTCTCTGTCCTACTAATGGTTGACACTTCACCATTAGTAATCAATTTCTTTGGGTTAGCCCCCTTTAGTGGTCTATTATAAAGCAAATTTTCTAGGAACAGAGTGCTGGGCTCTTGGCGGGGAGGGGGTGGCGCAGGGAGCGGTGCTGAGAATAGTAAATGTTATTAACTGAATGATGTCCTCCCACAAAATTCGTATGTTGAAGCCCTAATGTGACTGTATTTGGAGATAGGGCCTATAAGGTTAAATGAGGTCATACGGGTGGGGCCCTGATCCCATAGGATTAGTATCCTTATAAGAAGAGACATCAGAGAGCTGTCTCTCTCCTGGCAAACACAAAGAGGCTATGTGAGCAGATGGCAAGATGGAGGCTGCCTGCAAGCCAAGGAAAGAGGCCTCAGAATGAAACCTACCTTGCTGGCACCTTGACCTTGGATTTCCCAGCCTTCAGAACTATGAGAAATAAATTTCTGTTGTTTAAACCACCGAGTCTGTGGTACTCTGTATGGTAGCCTGAGTAGATTAAGATGGGACAATAAGGCACGGAGAAGCATCCTGTAGAGCAGATTGAGGGGAGCACTCCCTCAGCAATACGCACAGCTACAGATGTGTTTGAAGATAGAGGTATCCTTCCAGAGAGTGAGTTTCTTCATTCTCCTCTGCTGTCTTCCTGAGGACATGTATGAATCACTATTGGGAATGTCTGTTCAGGCCATATCACACCCCACTCTGAGAACTTCTGGAGTCTACTCACATTATGGGCCTATGGTATAATAACAAACAAATATCTAGTTTTTGTCCCCAGTTCCTCGTACAGAGCTCATAAAACCCTTGGAATTTCCTGAGTGATGAGTGTCTTTTGTATGCCAATGAGATGACACTTGGTGAAGGAGCCCCTAGATAGCTTCAGGATGGGGGCTGATCACCAGAAAAGTCAACCAAATGATTAGAGGGTTAGAACATTGAGCTCCACCCCCCAGACTTCTAGGGAAGAGGAGACGGGCTGAAGATTAATGGCCATTAGTTTAATCAATCATACTACATAAGGAAATCTGGATAAAAGCCCCTAAACAATAGTGTTTGGAGAGATTCCAAGTTGGTGAACACATCCATGTACCAGGAGGATAGCATACCCCAAAGTCACTGGCACAGAGGTTCCTGTGCTCAGGACCCTTCCAGATCTTACCCTTTGTAGCTCTTTATCTGGCTGTTGATTCATATTCTTTACAATAAACTTTAATGGTAAATCAAAAATGAGGAGGTTGTAGGAACCTCCAAAATGATAGTCATCCTGGCAGAAGTGTAGGTAGGCTGGGTACCCCATCATCAGATGGTGTCTGAAGTTCGGGCAGTCTTGTTAGACTAGCCCTTAACCTACGGGGTCTGCACTAACTCTGGGAGTTACTGTCAGAATTTAATTGAGTTGTTGGACACCCACTTGGTATCAGAGAATTAACCGGTGTGTGGGAAAATGACACATTGGGCCCCTGCATACATATGACTGTCCTACTGTGGCAACAGATTGCACCAGGAATAGACACCTGATTCAAGCTGAGCCAATCAGATTTTCTTTCATGAATTTGAATAATGGGCCCCTAAGTGACTGTCTAAAAACACTAGATAACTTTAATTGTCTTGTGAACTAAGGACATGAAGACTCAGAGTTGTGGCATGTCTATGCTCTAGCCAGTACATGTGGCAGCAGAAAAAATTAGTCTGTGGTCAGAAAGAAATGAAGCAAACACATGTAAGGAAGACTCTGTGGCTTCAGAGAGACAGAGAGAGTGAAACTCAGGGGGTAGTTGCCTTGAATCCTGCCAGCTTTCCAGTTCGTGGTTTCCCTCCTGAGACCTAACTACAGTTCCTGGTCTTGATTTTCATGACTTCTCATATATTCTTATAATAAATCCCTTCTCTTTTTGTTTAAGTTTGTAAAGGTTAGTTTATGTCCTTTCAAACAAAGTCCTAAGATGAAAACTAGAATGATAATGACAGAATGATGGATAGATAGAATGATGATGATGATGTTGATAACTAATATCTAACGAGTGCTTACTTTGTACCAAACTCTCTCCAGACACTTTGCATATATTTTTTTCAACTAATTTTCACACCAAACCTATGAAGTTGTATAATTATTACCCCCATTTTACTATAGAATATGTAGTACTTAAATGCTGGAGGATAACCATAACTCATTCCAGATACAATTTCTGAATTGGTGGACCCTATATGACTATTGTGGTCAAGAATCCAGTATACAAGTTGAGCAAAAACAAGCCAACAGCACATCTTACAAAGTCTTGTTTTAACACAGCCCACCAAATATCATCAAATCTAAGATGTTCTCAATTATCAGAATCCATCATTATCTTTTCATTTCTTTCCCCATTTTATTTTGAAAAATTCCAAATATAAAAAAAGTTGAAAGTATAGTACAATAAACTCTCATCCTCTTTACCTAAATTCATTTTAGATAAATTCAGTTGATAACATTTTCCCACATCTGCTATATGTCTGTATGATATATATTTATAGAAACACACTAATATATTTTTTTTCTTAAACTGAGAGTCAGCTGCAAGGAGACATCACTCCTAAACTCTCTAGCAGGCATCTCCTAAGAACAAGGATAAGTTCCTGCATGACAACATTATCACACCCAACAAATTTAACGTTATACTATAATTTTATCTAATACGTAGTTCATATTCATATTCTTCTAGTTATCACAAAAAAAACTTTTGACTCTGGACCAAGATGGTGACATAGGAGGCTCCTGAATGTCCTTCCTCCCACAGATGCACTGAATGTACAGCTATGCAAAGAGCAATTCTCTCGGAGAATTCCAGAAACTAGATGAGCGACTCCTACACATCAGGAAAACAAGAAAATACCCACATCGAAAAGTGTAGGAAAGGCTGAGACACACTCTCACCACTAAACTGTACCTTCAGCATAGTATCATACAATCTGAAGGTTTGTATCCTACAACCCCCAACTTCCAGATCCTCCCTGAGGAGTGAGGGGTTTGGACCACACAACTAGTGCCGCATCTGGGAGTTTACTTCTCCCACCAAGGGACAGGACCCCAAAACACAGAGCTCTGAAAGTCAACAGGGCTTGTGTTCCTGAGCCCCACAAGAATATAGCAAACAAAGAGGCAGTTTTTAAATGTGTGCAGGAGGACCACCCCACAGCTATACACCCAGGCTTAGCGCAGAAGGAGCAGGCAAAAATGTCCATGTCCCGGGGCTGGCCCCATGGCCGAGTGGTTAAGTTAGCGTGCTCCGCTGCAGGTGGCCCAGTGTTTCATTGGTTCGAATCCTGGGCGCAGACATGGTACTGCTCATCAAACCACACTGAGGCAGCATCCCACATGCCACAACTAGAAGGACCCACAACGAAAGAATATACAACTATGTACTGGGGGGCTTTGGGGAGAAAAAGGAAAAAAATAAAATCTTTAAAAAAAAAAAGTGCCCATCTCCCAGTTTCTCCCTGGAAGGAATTTAATTGCATACTTTTCAAGCTGATGCATGAGAGTCCAGCTTCTAATCAGTCTGCATCTAGATGCTGACTGAAGTCCTCTCCTTTGAGATACTGATGGGCCTTGGCATACCCTCAACTCCTGGAAGTCACTTAGAGCAAAGATTTTGGCTTGGATAATCACAAAGGTTTGAGAGGCAACCAGGAGCTCAAGCCAGGCTCATCAACAAGGTTCATCCACACAAGATCAGTCTGTCAAGACTGGAAGAGGTGGCTGTTTTACCTGATGCACAGAAACCAACACAGAGAGTCAAGGAAAATGAAGAAATAACAAAATATGTTCCAAACAAAAAAACAAAATAAATCTCTAGAAACAGATCTTAACGAAATGTAAATAAGTGATTTACCCAGTAGAGAGTTGAAAAAAATGGCCATAAAGATGCTCACTGAGGTCAGGAGAGCAATGCAAAAACAAAGTGAGAATTTCAACAAAGAGAAGACATTAAAAAGTATCAAATAGAAATCATAGTGATAAAGAATACCATTAATGAACTGAAAAATTCAACAGAGGGGTTCAACATTAGACTAGATCAAGCAGAAGAAAGAATCAGCAAACTTGAAAACAGGGCAGTGGAAGTCATCCAATCAGAGGAGCAAAAAGAAAAAAAGAATGAAAAGAGTGAAAACAGCTTAAGGAAATTATGGGACACCATAAAGCAGAACAATATACACATTATAGTGGTCTGAGAAGGGTATGGGGGTGGAGGAGGCGGAGAAAGCTTATTCAAAGAAATAATGGCTGGGGGCCAGCCCTGTGGCCGAGTGGTTAAGTTCACAGGCTCGGCTTCAGTGGCCCAGGGTTTTGCTGGTTTGGATCCTGGGCGCAGAGATGGCACCGCTCATCAGGTCACACTGAGGCGGCATCCCACATGCCACAACTAGAAGGACCCACAACCGAAAAATATACAACTATGTACTTGGGAGCTTTGGGGAGAAAAAGGAAAAATAAAATCTTCAAAAGAAGAAATAATGGCTAAAATCTTCCTTAACCTGGGGAAAGAAACAGACATCCAGATCTAGGAAGACTAAAAAGAAGTAAGTATAATGAATCCAAATAGACCCTCAGTGAGACACATTATAATTAAATGGCCAAAAGTTAAAGAGAGAATCTTAGGAGCAGCAAGGGAAAAGCAACTTGTTGCATAGAAAGGAAGCCCCATAAGACTATGAATGAATTTTTCAGCAGAAACCTTGCAGGTCAGAAGGAAGTGGGCTGATATATTCAAAGTGCTGGAGAAAAAAAACCTGCCAACCCAAAATATTCCACCCAGCAAAGTTGTCCTTCAAAATTGAAGGAGAGATAAAGAACTTCCTAGACAAACAAAAGCTAGAGTTCATCACAACTAGACTGCCCATACAAGAAATGTTAAAGAGAGTTCTTCAAGCTGAAATAAAAGGATGCTAATTGATAACATGAAAACACATGAGAGTATAAAACTTACTGGTAAAGGTAAATATATAGTTAAATTCAGAATACTCTAATATTCTAATGGTGGTGGATAAATCACTTATAACTCTAGTATAAAGATTAAGAGACAAAAGTATTCAAAGTAACTATAACTATAATAATTTGTTAATGGATGCACAATGTAAAAAGATGTAAGTTGTGACATCAAAAACATAATATAGAGTGGGTGTAAAAATGTAGAGCTTTTGGATGCATTCAAAGTTAATTTGGTATCAGCTTAAAATAAACTGTCATAAATATAAGATTTAGATTTAAGCCTCATGATAACCACTAAGCAAAAACCTATAGTAGATACAATTATGAGCTGCATAACAATGTTTTAGTTGACAACAAACTGCATATACGTTGGTGGTCCCATAAAATCAGTCCCATGTAACCTAGGTATGTAGTATGCTATACCATCTATGTTTGTGTAAGTACACTCTATTATGTGTACTACAACAAAATCGCTTAACGACATATTTCTGCATCAAGTGATGCATGACTGTACACAAAAGATAAAGAGAAAGGAATCAAAGCATATCCTATAGAAAATCATCAAATCACAAAGGAAGAGAGCAAGAAAGAAAGAAAAGAACAAAAGAACTAAAAAAAGCCAGAAAATAACTAACAAAATGACAACAGTAAGTCTTTACCTATTAACAATTACTTTAAATGTAAATGGACTAAATACTCCAGTCGAAAGACACAGAGTAGCTGAAGGGATGAAAAATAAAAACGATGAAACTATACGCTGCCTACAACAAACTCACTTTAGCTGTAAGTACACACATAGAATGAAAACGAAGGGATGGAAAAAGATATTCCATGCAAATAGAAACCAAAAATATAAGGGATAGCTATACTTTTATCAGACAAAACAGACTTTAAGCCACAAACTGCCACAAGAAACAAAGGTCATTATATAATGACAAAGGGTCCAATTCATCAGGAGAATATAACAATTGTAAATATTTATGCACCTAACATCAGAGGACCTAAATATATAAAGCAAATATTAACAGATCTGAAGGGAGAAATAGTAATACAGTAAAACTAGAGGACTTCAATAGCCACTTTCAACAATGAATAGATCATCCAGACAGAAAATCAATCAGGACACATTGGACGTAAACTACACATTAGACCAGATGGACCTAACAGACATATATAGAACATTTCATCCAAAAGCAGCAGAATATACATTCATCTCAAGAGTATATGGAATATTCTCCAGGATAGATTATATATTAGGCTACAAAACAAGTCTTAATAAATTTAAGAAGATTGAAATCATATCAAGCATCTTTTCCAACCACAATAGTATGAAACTAGCAATCAATTACAAGAAGGAAAATGGAAAATTCACAAATATATGGAGATTAAACTAGATGCTCCTGAACAACAAATGAGTCATAGAAGAAACCAAAGGGGAAGTAAAAAAATATCTTGAAAGATATCACCTGACAACTATCACCTCATCTCTATTCATTAGAATAGCTACCATCAAAAATACAATAACTGGGGGCCAGCCCGGTGGCACAGCAGTTAAGTGCACATGTTCTGCTTTGGTGACCTGGGGTTCGCTGGTTCAGATTCTGGGTGCAGACAGCACCACTTGGCAAGCGATGCTGTGGCAGGCATCCCACGTATAAAGTGGAGGAAGATGGGCATGGATGCTAGCTCAGGGCCAGTCTTCCTCAGCAAAAAGAGGAGGATTGGCAGCAGATGTTAGCTCAGGGCTAATCTTCCTCAAAAAATAAATAAATAAATAGAAAAAAATACAATAACTGTTGGGAAGGATGTGGAGAAAACAGAAGCCTGAGCGTTGTTGGTAGGAATGCAAATTGGCACAGCCACTATGGAAAACAGTATGGGAGTTCCTCAAGAAATTAAAAATCGAAATATCATATGATTCAATAATCCCACTTCTGAATATATATCCATAGGAAATGAAACCAGTATCTCGAACAGCCATCCGCACTCCCATGTTCACTGTAGAATTATTCACAATAGCCAAGATATAGGAATAACCTAAGTGTCCACTGACATATGAATGGATAAAGAAAATGTGGGGTGTGTATGTGTGTGTGTATATAAATATATATATATATATAAAGATATATATACACACACAATGGAATATTATTCAATCTTTAAAAAGAAGGGAATTCTGTCATTTGTGACAACATGGATGAACCTGGAGGGCATTATGCTAAGTGAAATAAGCCAGACAGAGAAAGACAAACATTGTATAGTATCACTTATATGTGGAATCTAAAAAACAAAACAAGTGGAACACATAGAAACAGAGAGTAGAATGGTGGTTACCATGGCCTGAGGGGTGAGGAAAACAGGGAGAGGCTGGTAAAAGGATACAAATTTTCAGTTATAAGGTGAATAAGTTCTGAATATCTAATGCATAACATGGTGATTATGGTTGACAATACTGTACTGTATAATTGAAATCCTCTAAGAGAGTAGAAATTAAGTATTCTCTCTTGAAAAAGCGAGGGGGGAATATACAAGGTAATGGATATGTTAATTAAGTTGGAGGGCATCCTTGCACATGTACACATATATCAAATCACACATTGTGTACTTTAACTATATTACAATTTTATTTGTTAATTATACTTAATAAAGCTGAAAATAATTTTAAAAATAATAAAACTTTTATTGCTGTTTGATTTTTTTCAATCCAAGATCTCATCAAGAAATTTCACATTGCATTTGGTTGTCATTTCTCTTTAATCTCCTTTAATCTTGACTAATTCCCCTCACCTTTTTTAATCATTCAAGATATACCTTCATTTTAATTATCACTGAGGAAAAAAAGTGCTGTCATTTATAATTGTAAAGTGTCATCAATTGCAAGATGAATCCTGTTAAGTGTTGAAATTTGATACGTTAAAACATGAGGAAAAAAGGTGCCTCTTGGAATCAATGAAATATGATATTTCTGTCTGGACTTGATATAAAGAGAAAGTTGCAGATAATAATCAAAAGTCTGGAAAACATGTCCAGGAAGAAAGGGATAAAAAAAAAGCAAGATTTAGCTGGAAGAATAGACTAAAAGGCAATTTATAACGAGATTTAAATTCGTGAAGAAGTCTTAAATGAAGAATGTAACAAGCTTTTTATCATATTCTAAGAAAGCAAAAGAAGAGTAAGGAAAGCACGTGGATTTAAACCATAAAGTAGGGGCTTTAATTTAGACAAAAGTAATTTTTTTTTCTGCCCAGAAATACCTTTAAAACATTATTAAGAGTGGTTGATGAGTCTCTTTCTCCAGAGACATGATCAGAATATAGTAGGCTGGAAAGTGGGCTTTTAGACAAATTTTTTTGAGCAAAGGTATGTGGCCTGGTAGAAAGAGGGACAAAAAGCATTTTGGAGGTGAAATGTCAAGGGCTGAAGCACAAACGTCATGATAAGCAAGCCCAAGACAGGACAATAATTCCTTTGGCTGAAGAAGAAAGTCCAGGGGATCATGAGAAATGTGTTTGTTAGGATGAAAAATGAAAGGACCAGAATTTTGTTAAAAGAAGGAAGGAGAATTCAAGGGTCAGCAAAAGACTATGGAAGCCAGACGGACGTGTCTGTGATGGTAACAGTATATAATGGGCAGTCACTCTTGATTTGAAAATTCTTGTGACAAAAACCATACTTAATTAAGCTTTTTTTCCTAGCACTTATGTGTAGGTTGGCTTGGAATAAGAGGAGGGGTAGGGACACCAGCCAGAGTCACTGCAGTGAACCAGCCTGACGATGGACTCAGTATGCAACCACCTAACTCCCGGATCCTCCACATAGACAGTGGAAGCCTGAAAATCGCCATTAGAACATTTTTCTCTGACTTTCTGTAAACTCAGTAAACTACTGTCCATCCTTTAAACTGAGGATGCTTCTCTTTCCTTCTTAAGGAAAGATTAAGATAGAGTGAGTGGTTAAGAGCTTTCGGACACAGAGTCTAAGGAGAGTCGAAGCTGTAGATTCCGAAGCCAGGCTTCACCTAACAATTTTGCCTACTTCCAGGCACCACCACGGACATGAAAACAAAGGAGCTTTTCCTTGCTTTTCTCATACTCCTGGAAACAAGGTATTAAATAGAGATTCCACGCCTACTGGAAATCATTATTAGTTGTAAGGTGAGGTCAATCTTAACAATATGAAGCATGTTCCAAAATCTATTCTCTAAAATATCATTCAAATCTCAGCTCCACGCTTCTTTAATTTTTGATAATGAGCATTTGGTGTTCAAGAGTATGTAGCGTTGTAAATTGAGGCCGCTAATAACCCTAAGAATTAGCTCCTATGAAATCAGTGAGAAGAGTGCCCTCTCAGGCTTTTATTTTTTTTCTCCTGACCTTGACATTCCACAACTGCAAATATTGCTGATGCTTTCAGTTTCCTAGACTATAGTTCTCCTTTAAGTGATTCCAAAGAACAGAAGTCTCTCTGCAAACATCCTCCGATTAAACACACCACCTTCATCAATTCACCACCAGAATCACTGTCATTCTGCCCTTGACCCCAGAACCTAGATTTGCCCACAGAGAGATGATGACGGGGAGGGGAGAGGAGGATTTAACACCACAGTTCAAGGGGCCCTAACAGTATGGCTGCCATCAGAAGTTGTTATCAACTCTTCACAGATGGGGCTGGACCGTCCTAAGGTTTTTCACACTGGGCAACTCCTCAGGGTGCCTCACTCACTGGAAGCATCCCATAAATGTGTGTTGGCCTAACGAAAATCCTCTAACTAGCAGGAGAAGGCATCAAGGAGTTTTTAAAAGTGTAATCCAAAACCTAATTGGTGATAATAGTCCCTTTTTACTGATGAGAACTCCTAAGAAGTGGCCACTAGCTCCCCCAAAGTTATCCTACTCAGGTGTGGATAGAACCTGCTACTCCCACTGTGTAAGAGTTGCCCTGAACACGACCTGCTCAATCTGCTCGGGTCCTTGGAATTCTTCTCCAGGGCAGAGCATGTCATTCGCCGACAAAAAGAATACTTTCTTCATTCTGTGGGGACCCGGAATTGGCCAGCCCAAGATATGTCTCTTTGGCATCAGGATTATTTGAGGCTGATTGCTTTTGATAAACTGGGACAGGCAAGGAGGAATGGAACTTGCCCTTTGTTAGGACGCATTTACGTTTGTAAGGTAAATCTCTATCTGTAAAAGGCGCCTCCCCCTCTGTACCAGGAAGAAGAAAGGCGATGACCTGCTCTCTAAAAACTCTTAATCAATACCAAAGGCAAGGACTTAAATCTGCATTTTATTGTGCTAGTCTGGTAACCTCCTGTAACTGACTTCCCTCCCCCTCCCAACTTTGGCATTTCTTTAAGGATTAAGCATCTTTCTTTAGGCTAGGAACTGATTGCTGAGCTCACCTGTGACCGCCCAGCTCCAGACAATCGACTTGCCTCCGGCTACGCCTTCTGAGACAGCAGACCCACTACCTGCTGTGTCCATCAAGCAATGTGCCGACAGAGCAATCTTGTGACTATTGTGGGAGGGACAGTTCAATCACATGTGAAACACCCTGTTTGGGGGTATATAACCACTATGTGTACCCTACTTCTTCGGTGCCCTTTCTTCCTTTGGGAAGAAAGGCCCGGGCCATGGTTCCTCATAAAGCTTTGTTTAATTTTCTCTTGCTATTCTGTCTCATGTGAATTTAATTCGTTCTCCGGCCAGACGAACCCACATTTGGGGAGAGGAAATGTCCTCCTCCCTTACAATTCCAAATCTGAAAATGAGATGCACTCTCCCAGTTCATTCTTCAGGGCCTTCCTGGTGCCCCCAAAGTAATTTTGAGGCATTCTATTTCATTTCCATGATAGCAGATTTATGAATATTTACCGATAGCAAGCAATGGCTATAGGGAAGCCCCAGGAGAGGGCTCAACTTCACTGCAGTAGTTTTAACAATAATAAAAATTTCAAAAAAGCCAGTGTTCCTTCCTTAGCTCATTACAAATAACATGCCACATCTTAAAGATCTCAAAGCAAATGACTGGAACAATAAAATAAAGTAAAGAAAGGGAGAAAAGTCATCTCCCTCTAGAAAAAAAATCAGAGAGTCTCAGAGGTTAGAAAAATCACTATTGGTCAGAAAGTGACTTAGGAAGGAAGCTAAAATTGCAAACCAGTTGCTTTCTTTTCTTGGCTCCCCCTTTAGTCCTTTGATCTGGGTTTTTAATACACTTTTCATTTATATGTAGATTTCCTTTAGCATGTACATTTCTACTTTCAATTGGTTTTACAACCCCCAAATTTTGAGTTATTTAGAATCCCAGACAGACTTTTGCTGCTCTCTGGGTATTTTGAATACTGGCTCTTCAATAGCCTAGATTGAAAAGTGTCTGAGAACCTCTAAGTCCCTACACAACTGTAAGATATTATTTTTCTTGTTCTATCTAAACACCAAGAGTGGAATTTAACAAACTAAAAACTAAATAATCCATCCACATTCATGGATTCAACATGTATGCATTGAGTGCCTACTATATGCCAGGATCCTTCCAGCCCCTGGGGATTCAGCAGTGAACAGAGAGAGAAAAGGTGCAGGCCCTGTGGCTCAGTGGTTATGTTCACACACTCCATTTTGAGGGCCCAGGGATTCACCAATTGGGATCCTGGGCATGGACATGGCACCACTCATCTAAGCCATGTTGAGGTGGCCTCCCACATAGCACAGCCTGAAGGACATACAACTAGAATATACAACTATGCACTGGGGGACTTTGGGGGAAAAAAGAAAAAAAAAAAGATTGGCAACAAATGTTAGTTCAGGTGTCAATCTTTAAAAGAAAAAAAGAAAAATTCTTGGTCTCAAGGAGTTTACATTAGATCCGAGAAAGAAGTAATAAAGGATTAAATAAGAGAGTAGGTAGTGTGTGAGATGAGCATAAGACCCAAGGAAAAAAAAAAAAAACAGGAAAATGAGATAAGGAATGCCAGGAAGGGGCAGAGAGAATAGGAGAGTAGGGAAGGCATCGCTGATGCAAGGTGAGACCTGAAGCAGAGACCTCATGCCAGAAGCATCGTCAATGTGACTGAGACTAGAAGTAGTAGAATAGCTAATGTGGCTGGACCCAAGTGGACAAGAAGAGGCTGGAAGGAAATGGAGTCAGAGAAAACAAGGGGCCAGATAGTATTAGGCTATGCAACCACGGTCAGGCTCTGGCTGGCTGGAACTCATCCAGAATGAAATGGAAGCCACTGCAGGCTGTCGAGCTGGGGAAGAGAAGGAATACTCTTACGTCCCACTGATAACTAAAATCATCTTCAAGCAGTTACTATTACTAACCCCTAGGCTTTGTAGATTTAAAAAAAAAAAAAAAAAGGCTTACTCTGAAAACAGGATTGTTTCAAGGCTTATTCTTTATTCTTTTATGAACTTGTTCGAAAGAGGGAAATTGACTTCCATTCTATTTCAAAGAATACACCATGGAAGCCCAAATTCTACACACTGATCTTCAAACAGAATTAACTACTTTGAGAGAGGATAGCTCAGGCCTACTGCATGATACTGGCTCAACACAAGACTGACATAAGGGAAGCCATATTGTAGAAAAGAAACCATGTTGTAACTTTAAATGACTTCTGATTAACTAGCCCAGACATGCTCTGTAGACTTTATGGCCCCTCCCAACTGCAATAAGATAGTAACTTTGTTCTGTTGAGTTCTCTATGAATGTGATGATCCCCAGGCAGAGAGTCTATGCTGATAGCCATCATCAGTGACAAGTGAAAGATCAGGGTAGAGGGCATTGTTCCCGTCTCTGGTGCATATCCAGTAAAACAAAGGACTATCAGGAACTAAGACCAGATATCTGTCCCAACCTGGAGACTAGCCGCCTCCCCAACCGGGAGACTAACTCCCTATGTAACTGGTCTGTAGTCTTTGTTCTGTAAGATGGTTCTTTCACACATTAGTTGGCCATCTTCCCTCTTGCTAGCAAGCTGTAATAAAGAAACCCTTTCTCTCCTACCACCTTGCCTCCTGACTATTGCCGTGTCTTGAGGCGAGTAGAGGACCCCCCTTGGGTGGTAACACATTTATACACTTCTCTTAGGCAGAAGGATGGCTGGATGAGATGGTCCATAAATGCTGATAGAAAACCTATTAGCTGAATCACATTAGATTAGCCAAGTAGTGTTACTGAGGGCATCGGAAAAAACTCAAGTGCTAACGTCAGTGGACTATGCATTAAATAGAGGTGAGATACTAACACCTGAAAGGACAAATGGAAATCCTTTCATTATTTAAAATAAATTTATCCATATTTCCTAAGCAACTAACTATTCTTTTGATCATACAGGAGGAAAGCTTCTTATCTGTCAGAAGGCAGTTACTAAAGAGGCAGGCAGATACCAGATGGTTTGATGTGCAAGTCCCTTGCTGAAATGACCTCCACTTGAATCTGCCATTGTGCCCAGAATTAGGTATTCCTTTGGGCTAAGTCATTATCTTGCTAAAAGGCCTTTGCAAAGGCTAATAGCTTAGTTTAGCACATTAACTTCCCAGGCCCTGGTGATGCACACTAGCTAGCTGAAACCTTGGCAAGCAGGGCCCTGAGGGAAAGTAATATAAGCAGGCCTTGGCCCAACAACAGCAGTTTTTGTCCTTTTTTAATAATACCACTTATTGAGCTCTTACCATGTGCCAGCTTCTAATCTTACAATAGCCTAGAGGTAACTATCATCGTTCTCATTAAAGATGTTGAATAAATTTCCCAAGGTCCATAGATGTAAGTAGTGAATCCAGAGTTCAAGCCTAGCATTTAACACAGTGCTTAGCACATAGTAGGTGCTCACTAAACAATCCATAAATGAATGAATGAAATCCAGGTCTGTCTGATTGCAGACTCTTAACTATGTGCATGTATGCAGTGCTTGACAGTTTTTAAGTACTTTCCCACATGTTGTGGTGACTCGGGTAGAAACTGCCCACGGCAGTATTTCTCCCAATAAAGGACCTCTTGTAGGATACTTCCTCTTCCCCCAGCTTATTCTATATTACCCAAAGACAACCTAGAGAGAATCTGGAACGTGAGGAATACACAGGGCAGGGTGTTGCCTCGTGGGAAGCAGAAAGGAAAAGGAAGAGGGCCAGAGGGGACACTAAGCCATCACAGTTAGTCGCATGAGGGCTTTGCAGACAAAGGGCTGAGAGGAACACATAAAGGTAAGGAGTGCTGTGGAGGTTCAAAGGGCAGGCTCCGGAGTCATTCAGTCTTGGGTTGACAGCCAGCCTCATATGTTAACAGCTGTGTGACTTAACATTTCTGCGCCTCAGTTTCTGCATTGGTAAAATGAAGATAATTCTACCTACCTTACTAGGTAAGGTATCTACCTTTTTTCCTTATATGAGAAAAGACGCGTAAAGCACAATGCCTAGCACCTAGTAAGTGCTCAATAAATGTTAGCTATTTTCAATATTAAAGAGTAAGATGGTGGTGCCCATAGACAAAAGTCACAATTTGACCTATGGTCCTCATTGGAGCCATAAACCACCACAGCTCCTACTCTTGAAGATAATCATAAAATAAGAAATAATGGGGTCGGCCTGGTGGTGTAGTGGTTAAGTTCATGTGCTCTGCTTTGGCGTCCCAGGGTTCACAGGTTTAGATCCTGGGCACGGACCTACACACTGCTTATCAGGCCACGCTGTGGTGGCATCCCACAGACAAAACAGAGGAAGATTGGCACAGATGTTACCTCAGAGCCAGTCTTCCTCACCAAAAAAAAAAAAAGAAAGAAAGAAAGAAATATCTATCTGACCTAAAAGATTTGAAAATAGTCACATTCCTGAAAACAGGAACCAAAACGAACCTCTTAAGAACTTATTTCACCCTCTGATGCTAAGATGCCCCAGTTTCCAAACCCTGGTCTGGCGGAGGTTGAAGTGAGCCTTCCTTCAGTAGAGTTTCCCTTTTAGAAATTCTGTTTCATGCCAGTGTTAATTTCACAGTCCTTAGTGTTCTTTCTATTATTCATGAGTTCTCTGCAATTCAATTTTACAAAGCAAAGGAGGGCAAACACAGATACGCTTTCCCCTTTGAAAACAAAACAGTTTTAGGCCCTGTGGAATGGAGGCCTGCTGATCAGATGAGTCTTGTGTAGCCATAGCAATTGGATTTCAGCGCTTTTCTTGAAGACAGCCCAAAGACAAACTCTACACTTTGCATTTACATTTGGGAGACATTTTACATTGCATTCCTCTTTGTAAGAGTGTATCGGTTCCCTGAAATTTTATGCTGCTTTCCTTTGTAACTCAGCTTCCTTCCCTTTTCTGGACAACTGTGAAAGCTGCACACATAAGAAAGGAGGAAAGTCCCCCATCCATTTGTCCTGCTTCCAGTAGGCCCTCGGTAACACAACAATGTTCCCTCATAGTCGGGGTGTGTCAGATGCTTTGGTACTAATAAAACAACTTGACCAAATGGATTGCCATTAAGTTTTCCTTTAGCCCCTGTGCTAGCTGTGCAATGTGCCATGGGACTCATGGCATGCTGGGTGCAGGAGGGTCACAACATATATGAGATCTTTGTGCAAAAAAGAAAAAGTCACTCCCCTGATGGTGCAGAGTTTGGTAAGCAAACAGTGTCTTTTTGCAAGCTGAAAAAAAAAGGTACCTCTTCCTCAAGACTGTGTAGGGGAGGGAGACGTTTCCTCTACCCTCTCTGGGTTCTTCTGACCAGAGAATGAATTAAGTTCACATGAGACAGAATAACAGGAGAAAATTAAACAAAGCTTTATAACATGTATACATGGGAGAGGCTCAGGCAAGCTGAGCAACTTGCCAAAATGGCTAAAGCCCCCACCTTAAATATCATCTTCAGTTAACGACAAAGGAGGATATTGGGGGTGGGGGGAATCAGTTACAGGAGGTTACCAGACAAGCACAATAAACAAATGCAGATTTAAGTCCTGGCCTTCCCCATTGATTAAGAGTTTCTAGAGATAAGGTCATCCCCCCTTCTTCCTGGTACAGAGAGGGAGATATCTTTACAGATAGAGATTTCCTTTACAATGTAAATGTCTCTTAACAAAGGGTAAGTAAATTCCACTTTTCTGTTGCTTTCCTGTCTGCAGTGTATTAAAAGTAACCAGCCCCAAATAATCCTCATGCCAAAGAGACATATCTTGGGGTGGCCAATTCCAGGCCCCCACAACTGACACCATCTTGAAGCACAAGCTGGCTTCCGGCCCCCACTCATCCCTGAAGAACTATACAGTGGCTCTGCCCTCAAGCACAGAAGACAACAGCACTCAGCCCTTCACCCAGTGTCTTCTCACCTACACCCAGTCTGAGGGATTTGTTGAGAGATCTAGGGACAGCTGTCAAGCTTAGGGACTGGTTTGTAAATTCCTCATTTAATTCCAAAGAGGAAAACAAGTACCCTGCCCACTTTGCTGTAAGAGGGGTTGATTAGCTCAGATTAAAGCTAAGAGACACTTAAGCCTGGGCATCCCTCCACTCTGGTACGTGTTTGCTGCCACAGACTAAGGTATAAACATCCACTACCTCAACTCCTGTTTCTGGGGACACAGGCAGCAAAGAGACTGAGATTTTAACTGCCACAATCACATACTTATATAAGCCAGAGTGTGTGACTGGGGGACTCAGGAGCTACCATATCCAGTTGCTCACATCTCACCCTGTGATCCAGACAAGCACCGCGGCCGCATCCTCATGGAAATGTTGGTAGTGATAGGGCCACAGACCTGTCACAGAGAAGGCAGCACTTGCTATTTGTTCCTTCACCACAGAAGAGAGTGTCAAAAATAAAGGAAGCTATCAAAAGTGGACAAGGGAGCATGTGATACACAGATGTGTATACCTCCAATTAGCTAGGAAAAGTAACAGGCTCGGAAAAGAATTATCAGGAAAGTGACTGTAGAAGTCACCTGAAGTACTGTTCTGATATGAAGCAGAGATCTTCTCCTCACATGCCAACAGCTAGACCCCTTCATATCACTTTCATGTCTGAAGCAACCTGGACCAGGTTTCCCAGGCCACACCTCCCCGTTCAGTGGGCGTGAAAGGCTAGGTTAGGCATTTGAGGCAGCCATCAATAAGCAGGGAATGTATTGCTATGGAAGCAAGTAGTAAAGGGGACATTCTCTCTTCAGAGGTCCCCACTGGTTCAAAGGGACACATCTCCCAAGTGGCAAGCTCTCCTTGACCAGGAACAGCCTTTAAAGTGTTGCTAAAACTCAGGAACTATTTGTCTACTCTACACTCTCAGCAAATAGTGGTCTCCATCTTTCTCATCATAAACATCCCTCAGTCCAGGATCTTCTATCCTCAAGGTGAAATAGCCAACTCTCTTCCCCTTTCCTGCCTGGACCTCACTTCTCTTAGATTTGCGGCTGTCCTGTGAGTTCTGCTTAAGTCACCAAGTTAGCCAATGACTCAATAGAGCTCTCAGCACGGACTGAAAGCAGTGCTGAGCATAACCTCAATTAGATCGAATGTTCGACATAGCTGAGTCCTCTAAAATAGGAGTTAAAATTAAGTTGAATGCTTTATTTAAAGAATTGAAATTTAGTCTTCAGAGTCAAATATCAGGCAGTGGTCATAAAGACAGAGAGCAGACGGCGCCTTTGTCATCCTCTATCTTTTTCATCTTCTTCCCACCGTGTGCCCATTTCTCTTTCCTTGCACCTACTGCTGGGATTTGGCACCAAGGAAAAGACACAGGCGCAAAAAGCCAGTCACTGGGAGTACATGTATGTTCCCACCTATTTCTCAGATCCTTCTTGCATAGCCCTCCCCTGCCCCCACAGCATGTCTGGGTACACATATACTCATGCACACACACACGCACACACACACACAATTAGCCAATGAGCACAAAGGTGGCATCCTAGTCCCTTATCCCTCCGTCAGGGGAAATGGGGTTGCTAACCCAAAAAGCACTGTCAAATCTAGTCCTGTTCTATAGGAACAAATGCTCCTGCCAGAAAAACACCCTGTAATTCGCTCGGCATTATTACCAGTGGATAAATGAGGGGTTGTGGTTTCAGCTCTCCTTCTGATTGCCCTATAAAGTGGCATCCCCGCTGATGTTCTGGCTACCCTGTTATTCTTGGAATGTTCAAACCACCCTCCTTGCCCCTATTTTGAAAATGGCCATTGAGATGCAAACAAATCAACTTTAAAACCTGACATTCCAAAATATGGTTGTTGTGCTTTGTGGAAATTAACTACCTCCTCATGTAGGAAAAAACAAAACAAAACAAAAGAGCATATGTAATTAAGACAGCCATTTCCAGTTGGATCTGAAAGGCTTCCACAAAAAGACTCTCAGCCTCATTGTCTTTGCTCGCTCACACTCCTCTCAGGAGCTCTCTCAACAGCACCCTTCTGGGTCACCTGTGCTGAGGCCCTCCTGTTCAGACAGCTCCCAAGGAGGAAGGAAAGGCTTCCTCTGCCTTTTGCAAGAATCTTCTGATTGGCAGTAAAGCATAGACTGTTAGTAGAGCTAAAATCGTTAAATTGGAATTATTAATTGGTCTAGAGCCAAGAGATAGTTATAAAAGGAAAAAATTAAGTTATTTTTCCAAGGACTAACTTAGGAATTAAAATCCAACTTTAATGTATAATAATTAACATCAAACTAAAAAGCTCCTACACAGCAAAGGAAAAAAAATCAACAAAATGAAAAAGCAACCTATGGAATGGGAGAAAATAGATGCAAACCAAATATCTGACAAGGAATTAATATCCAAAATATACAAGGAATTTATATGATTCAATAGCAAAAAACAAATAGCCAATTAAAGGGACTTGGATAGACATTTTTCCAAAGAAGACATCCAAATGGCGAACAGGTACATAAAAAGGTGTTCAACATCACTAATCATCAGGTAAACGCAAATCAAAACCACAATGAGATATACATCATATCTGTTAGGATGGCTTTTATCAAAAAAACAAGAGTCAAAAAGTGTTGGCGAGGATGTGGAAAAAAGGGAACCCTTGTGCATTGTTGGTACAAATGTAAACTAGTATAGCCACTGTGGAAAACAGTATGGAGGTTCCTTAAAAAATTTAAAAGAGAACTACCACATGATCCAGCAATTCCACTTCTGGGTATAGAGCCAAGGGAAACAAAATCATCATCTTGAAGTGATGTATGTACCCCCATATTCATTGCAGCATTATTCACAATAGCCAAGACATGGAAACAACCTAAGTATCCGTCAATGGATGAATGGATAAAGAAGATGTGATATCTATCTACCCATCTATAATGTTCTAATATATATATTAGAATATTTTTCAGTCATCAGAAAGAAGGAAATCCTTCCATTTGCAACAAGATGGATGAAACTAGAGGATATTATACTAAGTGAAATTAGCCACACAGAGAAAGACAAATACTGTATGATCTCACTTATATACAGAATCTAAAAAAAACAGTCAAACTCATACAGAGAGTAAAATGCTGACTGCAAGGGGCTGGGGCATGGGGAGATGCTGATCAAAGGGTACAAGCCTTCACGTATAAAATGAATAAGTTCTGGGATCTAATGTACAGCATGGTGACTATAGTTAATAATACCACGCTGTGTACTTGAAATTTGCTAAGAGTAGAGACCATAAGTGTTCTCATCACACACACACACAAAAGGTAACTACATGACGTGATAGATGTGTTAATCAATCTGATCATTTCACAAAGTGTATATATATCAAATCATCACATTGCACAATTTGTTTGTGAATTATACCTCAACAAAGCTGAAAAAAAAAGGCAAGTGTTGGCGAGGATGTGGAGAAGTTGGAACCCTTTTGCACTGTTGGTGGGAATGTAAAATGGTGCAGCCACTCTGGAAAACAGTATGGAGGTTCCTCAAAAAATTAAAAATAGAACTAACATATGGTCCAGTAGTCCCACTTGTGGATATATATCCAAAGGAAATTAAATCAGTATCTCAAAGAGATATCTGCACTCCCCCGTTCATTGTAGCAACATTCACAATAGCTGTGGAGCAACCTAAATGCCAACCAACATATGAATGGATAAAGAAAATGTGGTGTATATATCTATACACACACACAGACACACACACACACAGTAGAATATTATTTGGCCTTAAAAGAAAAGGAATTCCTTGGGGCTGGCCCAGTGGCACAGCAGTTAAGTGCGCACATTCCACTTCGGCGGCCCAGGGTTCGCTGGTTCAGATCCTGGGTGCAGACATCACACTGCTTGGCAAGCCATGCTGTGGCAGGCGTCCCACATAAAAGTAGAGGAAGATGGGCACGGATGTTAGCTCAGGGCCAGTCTTCCTCAGCAAAAACAGGAGGATGGGCAGCAGATGTTAGCTCAGGGCTAATCTTCCTTAAAAAAAAAAAAGAGAAGGAATTCCTACAATATGAAACAACATGGATAAACCTGGAGGATATTACGCTAAGTAAAATAAGCTAGTCACAGAACAACTGCATGATTCCAGTTATAAGAGGAATCTAAAATAGTCAAACTCATAGAAATAAAGAGTAGAATGGTGGTTACCAGAAGCTGGGGGCAGGGGGAATGGGGAGTTTCTGTTCAACAGCTATAAAGTTTCAGTTTATATTGAATAAGATGAATGCAAGATGAATAAGTTCTTGCGCATAAGATATGTAGAATACACTGCCTAGAGTTAACAACACTGTATTGTATGCTTAAAAATTTAACAGGGTAAATCTCATGTTAAGTGTTCTTATGACAATTTAAAAAAAGAACTACGTAATAATTTAAAAGAAAAAAAAACACCATGATGGGCCACATTTCTAGAAACTGGATCATTTCTGCCCATGCCAGCGTGGCACAGCTTAGACCCACTCTGGTACAAAGCAGCTCAGAGAAGATAAGGAATCCAAAAATGTCTCCTAGGGGCAGAAAACTCAGGGTTCCTGGAATCAGGATTAAGCACATCTAGACTGAAAAGCAATCGTTCTAAAACTTACGTGGTTTTGCTTCAACCTATGCCACTACCCAGGCAGCTCTTCTCCCTCTAGGGGAGCAGGTGCCCCAGGTTCCTAGGAAGCTGAGCTCTGCACCTAAGGAGACCTGCTAGCAGTTATGTGTAAACCATTACAAATATGGTGTACTCTGTGAATTGTCATTTCAAAGTTTGAAAAAGTAAAACAAAATAAACAAAAAAGAATCTTTTATTCTCAAACCAACACCTGGTCATCAGCAGACTGTTAAGAGTTTAGGACTCATAGGAGAAAAGCTACCATTCAGCCCACTTCCATTTGTAGGAAATGGTTAAGGTTAGAAGGACTCGTTGGGTCAGGATTCCCCCTGTCCTCCCCTCTGAGGGGCCACAGCGATAGTGGTGGGCCTAAGATGGCAGTGCACAGGATGAGTCATAGTGCCTGCTCCCCCGCCAGACCCCTGAGTTCAGCCTGGGATTTCCTGCAAAGGACAGACCCATTCTCCCATTCTCCCTCTCTCCTCCACCAGTTGCTCATTGGATGGGGGCAAAACAAATTACCAAACATCATCTGACCATCCTCAGAAGACACATATGAGGCAAACAAACAAGTTCCATTCTCCTCATGTTCTAATAGGAACTGAAAAAGAGTCTGGAGCCTTCATCTACGTCCCAAACCTTCTGAACTCCCCCTCATTCTTCTTAGTTCATAAGGCCTCGGGCTAAGAGGCGTCTCAGTGACCCAAAACCATATTTGAATATCTTATGAATCCCGGGAAGAAATCAGAATACAGAATACAGAATCTGGGAATAAGCCCAGATTCCCCAGCGTTCTCTCCTGCACAATCGAGAAGCAGAACCACGTGTAAAGAAACAAGAGCTGAGGAGAAGGGAAAGAATGTAGAAAACGGAGCTGTTTTCTGCCAAGATAAGAAATCATTCTAAGTTGCCCCTGGCTTAGGTTTAAACTGTACAGCTTGCTCGAAAATGTGCTCAAACCCCATCACCTTCATTCAAGCCCTCGCTAAAACTTTAAATGAGTTATTATATACATTAAATTGTCATTTAATCGTACCCAAGCACTGTCATAAAAGTAAATGAAGCAAGTCAAGCAGCACTGGAATAAAAAATACCACACGAGTTACATTCTGAAAGCACAAGCTGAAAAATGCGTACTGTCACCTCAAACAAGGGGCCGGGGAGGCCTGCCATCATCGGTAACGAATGGCTTAGGAGTCTCTGGCTCTTCACTTTCACGCTGGGAGCTGGTGGCTGTGAACCAGCAGCAAGAACGCTGTCAGCTGACCGACCATGGTTGCACCTACCTTGATAAGAGTTTGTTTGGTCCAAAGGCCCCGCTCAGAAAGAGGCTGTCAGGCACTAACCCCAGGGTGGCTCTCGCAAGCTCCTTTTCGATTAGGAAGTGATGGCAATTCGCTGTCTCAGATGTCCTCAGTAAAACACCCATTTGGGGCTTTTTGACAGTGAATTTAAATGCTCCATAACAGCTGCTGTAAGTGAGGGAGGAGGGTATCTACAAACACCCTGACTCACATCTGTCCGGAGGAATCGCCGCTTGCCCAGCTCCATCATCTCCTGTGCGATTGTGACCCTGAGAGAGGCAAAGAGAGGGGAAGACTGGCAAAACCAAGCAGACTATTTGTATGTATATTGACAAGAGCAGAGAGAAGCCAGGGAGCCTGGAGAGACTGCTAAAGCTAAGGGTGGGAGAGTCAGGGTGCTCCGTGGGGGCAGTAAACGCCATAGAGACATTTCTGAAGAGAAAGATGGGAAAAGATGATTTCAAGAAGTTATGCTGTACATTGTGAAAGTAAATCCTTTTTGTTTGGTTTTGTGTTTGTTTTGCGTTTGCTTGTTTCTTTGTGTTGTATTTTTGAGAGATTGCTTTTTTAAAGATTAAACTGGCTTTTTCGAGTATTTTTGGAATTCCAGATAGGTGTCTTTTTTTTCCTCTTTTTAAAGACTATGTTGAAACTGGCCTTTATAGTGACTTCATCTTACACAGTATGTTTAGATATTTATACCTGTTTGGTATTTTCTGAGAGTAATTTAGTCAATTTATTTGTTTGCGAAATTTTTGTTGAGCTCAAAACACTCAACCTGGCCTGTAGAAAACTCAGATACCAGATAAGGACCGTGTTTCCAAGGAGCTTAACCTGGTATAATTACCATTTAATGGCTATTATAATTATATTCCATCTAGAAGCAGATATCGCCAAAAGAGAAGCAGAGATCAGGTTCTGCAGAAGCTCAAAACAGGGAGAGGATACTTCTAGCTGGGGAGCAAGTTGTGGGAGAAGGAGAACTGTCATGAATTACAGAATGCTTCACTGGGAATATAGCATCGTAGATGGGCCTTAGATGGGTAGGCTTTGGGCATACAGAGATGGGAGAGAAGGGTCTTCTACGTAGAGGGAAAGGAATTCCACACTGAGAGAAAAGCCTAAGGAAAGAGTAGGAGGAAAAGAATGTAGGGATGATTAAGTAAATAGAAATTCTACTTAACCAAAGCAAAGACTCTATGAGGGCAACCGATGGCAGATGAAGTTAGGAAGGTAGGTTATGTGCAAACCATGGGGAGCCAGGGGTGTCGTGCTCAAGAGCTTGGATTTGGGTCAATAAGCAGTTGTGCAAGATGAAAGCAGAAAGTGAAGATTTTGAACAGTGTGTTCCTGAAATGGGACATGTTTCATGACTTTGTGTTCAGGCCCAGTCTGCCCCGCAGCAGTATTACTCCCCATCCATACTCACTTAGATTTTCCTTAATTATGGCTTCAAAAAATAAGTTTTCAATCACATATGAACTGAGGCTTCAGAGAAAGGATTGAATTGCCTCTGTCAATCAGGTAAGAAAACACCAGGAGGCCAGAGTACAAGGCAGTGTTTTCCAAACATGACAGGTCACTACTGTTTTATTCCGCTCAACCAGGAAAAATATGACAAGTGTTATCTCCTGCCTCCACTCCCAGAACCAAGCATGAGCCTAGTTGCTCTGAAAGTGAGTGTGGCCATTGGCATAGGTAAGTTCCCTCATGCTGGTGCTTTAGGAGACGTTAAACGGTGGTTGAAAATGAGCTCAAGGTGAAGGCTGGGTGATAGACAGATGGCATTCTCTCATAAATGCAGACAAGCTCAGGAATACTAGAGCAATGTGCCAGGACACATGGAGACAATGTCAGGGAGAATTGATGCTGGTATCATCAGAGAGGGGGTTTCATTTTCCAGAGGAAGGTTGTTAGAGCTGAGAGTTGGCCATTGGTGGACTGGAGAGCTGTCACACATAGTGTAACCCAGTCACTGACAACGCTTCAGCTGAAATGGCAGACTACATCTCCTTGATTCACTACTGTATCCTAGAATTGTTCCTGTACCTAGGAGACACTCACTAAATATTCACGGATGACTGGTGAACTAGTGCAGCCTGCTGAGCAGCCTCCCAGGATAGCGTAGAGAGGATTTCTGCAATGGCAGAGAGGCTAAATTCAATTTCTAAGATCCCTCCCAGCGCTAGGATTCCATCCTCCTCCTCAGAATGTTGACATTCAGTCAATATTTACTGAGCACCTATTATGTACCTACCAATGTACTAAGCACACAGAAAACAAAGATGAATGAGAGAGAGCCCCTGTCCTGAAGGAGCTCACAGTCCAGCTAACATGACAGTTCAGTAGCTTAGCAAAACCCTCCTAGAAGGGATCAGAGTCTCAAGACCTCTGAATTATCCATTTAGTTTCTTCTAGCGATCAAGTATTCATGTGCATATTTACTAATAACCACTTTCCTAGAATATATAGTTCTGAATTTCCTCTCCAACTGAAAAGGTGGGTGAGGATATTAAAGCTCAGTTTCGAAAGTGCTTCCAGAAGACAACTGATTGCCTGGAACAGTGGCATTTTAATCGAACAGCTTATCTTTCTCTGCCTCCCGCGTATTCTTTTATTGGAGTTCATGAAAGAATCATAGGACCCTATGGCTAGCAGAGAACCTAGAGCTCATCTAGCACAATACCCTGAGGAAACCGAAGGCTGTGGAGTCAAATAGCCTCTAGTTAGTGACACAGCTGAGACCGGAACTGCGTCTTTTGACTCACGGCTAACATTCTCTATGCCACACCAAACTAACAGACTTTTTAAGCATCAGGAAACTTATGATGTACTCTATGTATCCATATTATGGCTTTAAGGCCTTATTTCCATAATCCAAAAAGATGTAATGAAATACTTGTCTTGCTTTAATTCTCTGAACGAAATTTATAGAGGCTGCTTTGTGTAACGAATGAAATACTAGAGTAGATCCATGAAACTAGGGTTCTGGGCTGATCTCTGTGAGTAATTTTAGGGGTGCCTTCAAACTTCAGCCCTCTGGGTCTTAGCTTTCTAGTCGAAAGTGAGGGCACTGAACTGGAATCAGGCGTGGCATACTCAAGTCCCTCAAGGAATCAGCAAGATAACTGTGTAAAGCAGGCTAAACACAACACTGCAAGACAGAGGTGGAAAGCTGGACAGCTCGTGTCCCTTTTAAAGGCATTCAAACCCAAATTTAAAAAAAATAAAATCGTGTAGACCTCAGAAGACAGGTCTCTGAGTCAAATGTAGCCCAGAGTCAGACAATTCAAAACCTCTGAACTAGATGCTTAGGTCCCTTCCTCCTACAATTTCTTGAGTATGAAAATAAAATAAACAGTTATCAGAAGTCGATGTTTTGCTCCGAGTCAAGATATTATGACTGTTTTCAAATAAATCATTTATTTTAACACTTCTAGGATCCAGAAATGCCTACTCATTTTCCTCTGGCATGCTGTGCAGCTTTCAGTAGTTTGCATAGTTTCTCTGTGCCACAGTTTGTCATTAACTAAATGAAAAATAAAATTGCTGACCATTCTTATGGGATACGGTATGAATTAATTAGTTAATGTTTTGACATAAATGCTAAGGATGTTCATTAATAAAATATACCTTGTGGGCATGTACTTCATGATCATTTGCCTCAATAGTTCTTTTGTTGGCATCAACTTTTATTGACTGTTCTACATAATTAAAACCCTCAGAAATTGATTTAAAAAGACCAGGAAGGGTGTGTAATACAGGACTGCCAACGCTAATGAAATAATTTAAGTCAGAATTAGACAAAAGGACACATTAAACTTAGCAAATTACTCAAGGACTGAGAAAGGCTGATTGTTTAAGTGTAATTAAAATGTACAGCTGGAATAGTAACTGCTAACAGAGTGATCTGATCAATGAACACAGTAGCTATAAAAATTTAATGCAGTGTGAGCAGCCTATTTTTTTAAATGCAAATAATAAACCCAAAATGCAGCTGCCTGTTATGAGGCCAACATGCAAAAACTAACAAGCTCAGGGAAATTGTTCTGATGACTCAGAAGAAACAGACTGGAATAAGATATTAAGAACATTGCTCCTGATATCAACACCACCATTTAATCATAAGGACTAATTTCTCTAAAAAGGGGGGTGGAGCTCGTAGTCAGAGCTATGAGTATTTATTTCCTCTGGCCGATTCTTAACTTAATGCCTGGGCTGAGCAGTGACGTGTGCTGTATCTCCTCGCTCACGCTGTCCACGTTACACCCCCTTCATTACCACCAGACCACTTTACCTACACGGTGTTTAGACTTTCAAATCTAAGTCTAGATTGAATTCGCATAAGAACAAGATACAACTGGACTCTGTAAAAGTTACAGACATAGCTGAGAAAGACCAGAAGGGAGCAAATGACTAGAGGAGCTGGTAGAATTTTATGTCATTTTTTTCATTATTTCTATTATTTTTATTATAAAAGTGTACAAGCAAACTATGTAACTTGAATGTCCCAGATCTCACCAGGTCATGGGTATGAACAAGGTTACATTAATATTAATTGTGCACATCTCATCAGCTCCAAAGCCCCACTTGCTAATAGAGGAACGCCAGTCCTTGGCAGAGCTCCCACTCCTCCCCCAGTAGCTCTTTCAATCCCCTTCTCTGGCTCTATGAACTCTGGTGGACATGGAGATATGCCGTCTGGATCCCCCGCCAGGGAAGGACTAGTCCCATGGGTTAGCTCCTTTGGAGTCTGCCCCAGCTGCAAAGAACTGCATCGCCAAGGGCATACCCTTCCCAAGGCAGCCCATACCCAGTGGCAGATAGAGGAGGAGTATAGAGACCCAACCATCTCAGCCCGCTCGGGGCAACTCTGATGGGCCACACGCAACCCAGAGCTCCCAATGGGGTTGGCTGAGGCTTTGTCTGGCCTGCATCACAGTTTAACTTCTCTATCTGCCCAATCTTGCTTCCTGCCCCTTCCTCCACAGCTGCTGATTCCTAATAAATATCCTGCATACAAAACTCCAGTCCAGCATCTGCTTCTGAAGAACCCAACCCGTGACGTGAATTCATCCTGGCTACTCCTAGCACCTGACCCGGCCCAGAGGGCCTCAATTGCTTGGCATGATCTTCTTCCTCCATCCTTGCTCAGATTCACATCTCTGCTGTCACCGTGGAAACCAGTCCCTCGGTCCTCGATGCCCTGTGAATGTTCTGTGGCCCCCTGTGAGACGGAGAGGACCTCCCTTCCTCTGTGTTATGTTCCATTAGGGAGTGATGTGTCTCTCAGTTCACAGACACAGTCTGTTTTCTCCCCAAGGCAAGAAGACCCCGCCACAATAGTCAGGCAGGATAGGTTTGTTTACCAGCCACCACACTGTACCCGGATCTACTCCTCTCCAAACCACAGAAATCTGTCTTCCTAGTCAAGCCAGACTCAGGCTCTCTGTGTGGTAAATTCTCTCTCGACTTTCTACCCTATCCTCACAATACTCTTCCTGAGATGTAGCTTTACACACACATAAGCACATTTAATCTACCAAACGGGTCTGAACCCAACTGTGGTAATTGCTGAAGGGTTTAGAGTCTCCCCATCTTCAGGGAGTATAAGAAATACTGCTGTGGAGCATGGTAAGAAAGGGACAAAAATGGTTTTTCAGTTCGACACATATATGAATGTTTATTTAACAAACACTTACATCGCAATTACCATTGGCACCGTTCTAAGTCTTTTTGTTTTTAAAGATTGGCACCTGAGCTAACATCTGTTGCCAATCCTCTTCTTCTTTTCCTTCTTCTCCCCAAAGCCCCCCAGTACCTAGCTGGATATTCTAGTTGTGAGTACCTCTGGTTGTGCTTTGTGGGATGCTGCCTCAAGGCGGCCAGATGAGTGGTGCCATGTCCGCACCCAGGATCTGAACCAGTGAAACCCTGGGCCACTGAAGCTGAGCGCGAACTTAACCACTTGGCCCAGGGACTGGCCCCTAAGGCTTTTATGTATACTAATGCATGCAATGCAAAAACAGCCCTGTAATGTATTAGGCCCACCTTACACTTGAGGAAACTGAGGCACACAGAGATTTGGTGACTTGAGGTTACACAACAAGTAAGTTTTGAGGAAGCTCTGGCTCCAAGGCCCTGATCGTAATCACTGTGCCCCACAGCCCCTCAGCCCAGGCTGGACCCCTGCTCTGGTACGACAGTGATAACATTCCACTACGGGAGAATTGAAGACGCAGGAATAATAATCAAGTGAAAAGTCTACAACCTTTGGTGTCTGTTTCTCCATCTCACCCAGGCAAATGGCCAAAGCTAAAATTTTAGTTCCCAAAGTGCCTGAAAAGCTGTAGGCATCAGAATAAATCTATCCTGAGTGGAATCATCTATAACATATTTTAGGCTATTCTCTTGATATCCAATTTCTCCTTAGCCCCTCTCTTCTCCCTCCAATGCCCCAGCGGCCCTTGGAGGAATCCTGAGTGGGCCAGGTCGGGGCAGCCCTGGCCTGAGCCCTGCCTGCTGCCTGTGGCCTTATGATAAAGCAGCCTTGCTTGGTGTGACACAATTCTCAGAGGTTGTCTGAGGCAGCTGCAAGCTTGGCTGGAGTTAACACAATTCGTTAAGCAGGTGATGAGTCCTCTAGAGCTGAGGGAATGCCTGCACAGCCAATATATTGACACTATTCCAAGTGGTTTCCTTTTGTCCTAGTCTCTGCTGCCCAGGCTGTATATAACATGAGCTCGCACTCTTCACTTGAACTTCTTCTATTGTAATGCTATAAAGACTTACAGTTCAATTCAGCTAAGTTTTTTTTAAAGAGAGACTAAGGGAATATCACAGTGGAAGAGGCAAAAGGCAGTAACATTAATATTCATTAAGTATCTATTATATAGAAGGTCTTCATGGGAAATTTCAAATACGTTATCTCAGTAAGCCTTACTACAACACTATGCAGTATTACCACTGTTTTTAAGATGAGGAAATAAGAAGAAGAGAGGAAAGTGACTTGATCAAGATCTCACAACTAAAAAGTAGTAAAGCTGATTTAAACCCAGGCCTGTGTGAATCCAGGCCTCTGCTTTCTCCCATCATACTATGGTGGTTTGCTAAAGGAGCTTATAGTTGAGTGAGTGAGACCAATGTATAAAAATACTCACCACCAATCAAAATCCCAGCAAGTTACTTTATGGATATCAGAAAACTGATTCTAAAGTTTATACGGAAAGGTAAAGAACCCAGAAGAGCCAACACAATATTGAAGATGAGGAACAAAGCTGGAGAACTGATAATACCCAACTTCAATACTTATTATAAAGCCACACTAATCACGATAGTGTGGTATTGGCAAAAGAATAGACAGATCAATGGAAGAGAGTAGAGAGCCCAGCAATAGGTCTGCATCAATATAGTCAACTGGTCTTTGACAAAGGAGTAAAGGCAATTCAAGGGAGCAAAGATAGTATCTTCAACAAATGGTGCTAAAACAACCAGAAATCCATATGCAAAAAAGTAAATCTAGACACAGAATTTACATCCTTCACAAAAAAAAATTCAAAATGGATCAGAAACCTAAACATAAAACACAAAACTATAAATATTCTAGAAGATAACATAGGAAAAAAATCTAAATGACCTTGGGTATGGAGAAGCCTTTTTAGATACAATACAAAAGGCCCAATCCATGAAAGAATAATTGATAAGCTGGACTTAATTAAAATTAAAAACTTCTGCTCTGCAAAAGACAATATAAAGAGAATAAGACCAAGAAAATCCCTGGGGGGAAGAGCAAGTGTAGAGGCCCTAAAAATGGTGTGCCTAAAGGACAACCAGAAGACCAGCAGCTGGAGCACAGTGAATGAGAGGAGAGCAGTGCAATAGCAGTTAGAGAAATTGTCAAGATCAATTCATGTAAGGTCTTACAGAACACAACAGTGTCCAGGTATATTATGTAAAGGAAGAACTTTTGTGTCATGTTTAGGATAGGATTTATATATATTTTCCATCTAAGTTTGTTCATTTTTATGTCCAACTTAGGTAATAAATACGAATGAGCAAAAAAACAGAGAGAGGAAAAAAAGAGAGAATGAGAAGACAAGCCACAGACTGAGAGAAAATATTTGCAAGAGATCTAATAAAGGACTGTTATCCAAAATATATGAAGAACTCTTAAAACTCGACAATCAGAAAACAAACATCTCAATTAAAAAATGGGCCAAAGACCTTAACAGACATCACACCATAAGAAGATGTACAGATGGCAAATAAGTATATGAAAAGATGCTTCACATCATTTCTCACCAGGGAAATGAAATTAAAACAACAGTGAGTACCACTACATGCCTATTAGAACGGCCAGAATCGGGAACACTGACATTACCAAATGCTGGCAACAATATGGAGCAAGAGGAGCTCTCATTCATTGCTGGTGGGAATGCAAAATGGTACAGCCACTTTGGAAAAGAGTCTGGCAGTTTCCCACAAAATTAAACATACTCTTACCATATGATCTTGCAATTGCAATTCTTGGTATTTACCCAAAGGAGTTGAAAACTTATGTGCACACAAAAACCTGCACACAGATATTTATAGCAACTTTATTCATAATTGCCAAAACTTGGAAACAACCAAGATGTCCTTCTGTAGGTGAATGGGTCAATAAACTGTGGTATATCCAGACAGTAGAATATTATTCAGCACTAAAAATAAATGAGTTATCAAGCCATGAAAAGACATGGAGGAACCTTAAATGAATATTACTAAGTGAAAGAAACCAATCTGAAAAGGCTACACACTATACAATTCCAACTATACGACATTCTGGAAAAGGCAACACTATGGTGACAATAAAAAGATCAGTGGTTGCCAGGGGTGGGATGCGGGAGAGATGAATAGGCAGAGCACAGAGGATTTTTAGGGCAGTGAAATACTCTGTATGACATTATAATGATGGCTATATGTCATTATACATTTGTCCAAAACTGTAGAATGTACAACACCGAGAGTGAACCCTAAGGTAAGCAACGGACTTTGGGTGATTACGACGTGTCAATGTAGGTTCATCCTTGGTAACAAATGTATCATTCTGGTGAGTGGTGTTGAAAAATGGGGAGGCTTTGCATGTGTCGAGACAGGGGATATATGAGAAATCTCTGTATCCCCCTCTCAATTTTGTTGTAAACCTAAAACTTCTCTTTAAAAATAGTCTTTAAAAAAAAAGAAAAAAACTAACCAGAAGACAAAGTGAAACTCAGTAGGGACTATAACAGAGATTCAAAATGGAAATCAGAGGAAGGAACATGTCATTGCAACTAGGGGTCTGGGACCAGACCCTGAAAACTAAGTAAGGTTTTGGATAGGCTAAAGAATCTGTGTGAGCAGAGGGACAGAGTCATAGAAGGGTGCGTAGAAAGACCACCAGCTGTTCATGAACATTCAGTCCATTTCCTCTTCTTCCCGGACTTGGTCAGATTATATTTCCAAAAACTCTTGTGCCAGCTCAGTGAGGCCACGTGATTAAAAATTCTAGCCAATGCAATATGAACAGAAGGGATGACTGACAGGCCTGGCCCACATGAGCTTTTCCATCCCTTTTACCCTTCTGGCTGACTGGAACAATGATGACCAGGGAAACTCCAAAAGCTGTGATAAAAACAGCAGAGCCTTCATCACTTCAATTCTAGGAATGGCCTCACGGAGGACAGCCCTCCTGCCCACCAGGAGCACCTACCTTGGATTGTTCAATGAGTGATAAAATACAAATTTCTATTGTGTTTGAACCCATTATGAATTTGGGGTCTACTTATTACAGGAGCTTGTGTTACCCCAACTAACACAGGTGGTATATTGAGACAAAGGTGAATAGAGAAGCATGCAGGAAATAAATATAGTGGGAGTTAACTGGAAACCTAAATGGTGGCCAGATCCAGGTGGGTCACATTGAAGAGTTGAAGTTTCTTCTGTTAGCAGCAAGTCAAAGTAAATCTGCACTCTGACAAAATTAGACTATATTCGGATTAAACATATTTTAAAGGCTACCTTTATGAGCGTTTGACATCCAGAACTGAACTTTGGGTATTATTTAACATGAGTATGTTCTACACCATCACTCTTATTTTGCGAAGAAGTAAGCCTCTAGAAACGATGCCCATACTTCAGGTTTGGCAATTGCCATTCCCTTAATGAGCACTCACTGATTCGTTACATGTTTTAGTTTCAGTTCCACTGACACATGCTGTAATCGGCACCAGACCATGGAAGACAACATCCAAGTTAGAAATACACAAATGCTCCCACTCTGAGGACAACTGAAGAACAAACAGAGAACCAAAGATTGCAGCTGGCATTATGCTGTCAGAGAAGAAGGAGTGCTATAAAAGATATTTCTATGCTCTTTCAGGCATACTTTTCCCAAAGCCAGAAATGTGGCACACAGCCCAAGAAAGACTGGATATAAGAAGTATCTAAAAACAATACATCATGTATCAATTAGCGACAAGGATACGTTCCGAGAAATGCGTTGTGAAGCGATTTTGTTATTGCGTGAACATCCTAGAGTGTACTTACACAAATCTAGATGGTATAGCCTACTACACACCCGGGCTATATGGTACTAATCTAATAGGACCACCATCATATATGCCGTCTGTCACTGACCAAAACGTTGTTATGTGGCACATGACTTGTACTGCAGGAAGGGACAATAAAAAAAATTGATACAAAGTGGAAGGCAAACATGTTAGTGAGACTTTACTTTTCTGAATCAACAATTTCTCTCTAAATGCAATGTGTAAAATGAATGTCGGACATGTTTGGAATATTGTTGGAGGGTGAGAGGAGGCAGGGGAAAAGTTGCTTCTCAATTCAGAGAAAGCATGAGGTAGATTTTGAGAACACAGATTTTGTTTGGGTTTTTGTGTGTGTGTGTGTGTGTGAGGAAGATTGGCCTTGAGCTAACATCTGTTGCCAAACTTCCTTGTGTTTTTTTTGGCTTGAGGAAGATTGTCACTAAGGTAACAACTGCCAATCTTCCTCTAGGTCCTGGGCATGGACCTAGCACCACATGTCAACCCACGCTGTGGCAGCATCCCACGTAAAACAGAGGACATAGATTTGGTAGAGTCTAAGGGAAGTTAGTGTGAGTAGGGAAGTAGAAAACAGGAACAGAAGTTAAGAATGGCAAACAATGTGAAGGCGGTTAAGGAGATTAAAGATAGAATAATCTAACAAAATGAATCAAGAATTCAGTCATGTGACCACACCTAATCCTGGGAAAGCTAGAAGAGGTAATTCAACTATGTATTCTGGAAGAAGAGAATATGGATTTTGAGGAAGAAGTGTCAGTCTCAGTCACTACGTTCATCCTTGATTCTGTCACTGTGCTAATGTAGTTGTCTCAGAATGAAATTGTCTATCCCCTTTTTTCTATTCTAGTGTGTAAACAGACTGGCATTTATCAACATGCAGCTATTGAGTAAACAGGTGTAGCTAGCGTTGCCAGACTTTCAGAATTAGAAAGAATGCATGAGACTTGATCCCAGCTCAGAAGGACTTCATCATGGAAGGATTGTGCTGTGCCATGGATAATAAACAAAGGAAATGAAATACAGGAAAGCCAGTGTTATAATTTAGATTTTATCAGCTACAATTTAGATTTTATCAGCCTTGTTGCACTAGTTGAGCTGCTGTAACAACAGACAAAAATACAAGGGCTTCAGAAATAAAACTGTACATCTACGGACAGCTAATCTTCGACAAAGGTGCCAAGAACATACAATGGAGAAAAGATAGCCTCTTCAACAAACGGTGTTGGGAAAATTGGACAGCCACATGTAAAAGAATGAAAGTAGACCATTATCTCATGCCATACACAAAAATAAATTCAAAATGGATCAAAGACTTGAAGATAAGTCCTGAAACCATAAAACTCCTGGAAGATAATATAGAGAGCACACTCTTTGACATAGAACTTAAAAGGATCTTTTCAAATACAATGTCTTCTCAGACAAGGGAAACAAAAGAAAAAACAAACAAGTGGGACTTCATCAGACTAAAGAGCTTCTGCAAGGCAAAAGAAACTAGGATCAAAACAAAAAGATAAGCCTTCAATTGTGAGGAAATATTTGCAAATCATATAGGCAGCAAGGGGTTAATCTCCAAAATATATAAGGAACGCACACAGCTCAATAACAAAAAAACAAACAGCCCAATCAAAAAATGGGCAGAGGATATGAACAGACATTTTTCCAAAGAAGATATACAGATGGCCAATAAACACATAAAAAGATGTTCAACATCACTAATCATCAGGGAAATGCAAATCAAAACTACACTAAGAGACCACCTTATACCTGTTAAAATGGTTATAACCACTAAGAATAAAAATAACAAATGCTGGAGATGGTGTGGAGAAAACGGAACCCTCATACCCTGCTGGTGGGAACACAAACTGGTGCAGCCACTATGGAAAACACTATGGAGATTCTTCAAAAAACTAAAAATAGAAATACCATATGACCCAGCTATCCCACTACTGGGTATCCACCTAAACAACTGGAAATCAACAATCCAAAGTAACATATGTACCCCTATGTTCATTGCAGCACTATTCACAATAGCCAAGACATGGAAACAATTCAAGTGCCCATCGACCGATGATTGGATAAAGAAGATGTGGTGTACATACACAATGGAATACTACTCAGGCATAAAAAAGACAAAATTGTCCTATTTGCAACAACATGGATGGACCTGGAGGGAATTATGCTAAGTGAGTAAGCCAGACTGAGAAAGACAAACACAAAATGATTTCACTCATGTGTGGAATATAAACAAACACATGGACAAAGAAAATAGTTCAGTGGTCACCGGTGGGGAGCGGGCACAGGGGTTGAAGGGGAGCACTCATGTGGTGACAGACAAGAAATAATGTACAAGTGAAATTTCACAATGATGTAAATTATTATGATCTCAAAAAAAAATACAAGGGCTTAAACAAGATAGAAGTTTATTTTTCTGTCACGTAATAGTCTGGATCAGAGTTGGTATGGTGGCTCTCCAGCAGGAAGGGAAGAAAGAAAGAGGAAGACAAACTTCTTTCCTTCTAAAGGCATGATCCAAATTTACACATATTACTTCCTCTCATATCCCATAGGCCAGAACCAAGTCACATGGCCAAACGCAGCTGCAAAGAAGGCTGGAAATTGTGGTCTTTTGCTGAAAAGCCGTGTGTAGCAGCAGAATTTCTATTATGATGAAAAAAGTGGAGTAAGATGAAATAGATACTGGAAGTCAACACTTGTTAACTTCAAAAGAAAGCCAATATAAGTTCCCATTTATAAATTGAAAGTCCTAATACTAATAATTTACCAGCCTGGTAGAAAATCATAGGAATGTTTATGATGGTATGACATGTTCATAAAGAATAAGCCTTTTAGGCCAGCCTGGTTCTGTAGTGGTTAAGTTCACACACTTCACTTTGGTGACCCAGGGTTCATGAGTTCAGATCCCAGATGCGGACCTGCATACCACTCATCAAGTCATACTGTGGCAGCATCCCACGTACAAAATAGAGGAGGACTGGAACAGATGTCAGCTCAGTGACAATCTTCCTCTAGCAAAAAGAGGAGGATTGGCAACGGATGTTAGCTCAGGGCCAATCTTTCTCACCAAAAAAAATAAAATAGGGGTTGGCCCCGTGGCCGAGTGGTTAAGTTCGCACACTCCACTTCAGTGGCCCAGGGTTTCACTGGTTCGGATCCTGGGCACAGACATGGCACCGCTCATCAGGCCATGCTGAGGTGGCATCCCACATAGCACAACTAGAAGGACCCACAACTAACAAAAAATATACAACTATGTACTGGGGGTATTTGGGAGAAAAAGTGGAAAAAAAAAAAAGATTGGCAACAGTTGTTAGCTCAAGTGCCAATCTTTAAAAAAAGAAAAGAAAAGAATAAGAGCCTCAAATTCAGCTCCATGGGAAATGGACTCAAAATACTGTCAAGGATGAAAAGTATACTATCCAGAGCAGTTGTTCCCAATGTCACTGAATGTCAGGATCACCTGTGAAAATTATTTTAAAATATCAATGCCTGAGTCCTAGCATTCTGAATCAGTAAATTTGAGTAGGGGCCTGGGCATCTAAACTTTTTTAAGTCCTCAGGAGTGAATAGGATGCACTGTCAAGGTTAATACCAATGATGAAGAGAAATTATTCAAAGATAAATGGTCAAACTCTCCTGAAAGGTTAAACTGAGAAAACTGATTCTTTTTTTTTTTTTTTTTGGTGAGGAAGATTGTCATTGAGCTAACATCTGTGCCAATCTTCCTCTATTTTGTACATGAGATGCCACCACAGCATGACATGATAAGCGGTGTGTATGTCCGTGCCGGGGATCTGAACCAGTGAACCCCAGGCTGCCAAAGCAGAGTGCATGAACTTAACCTCTACACCACCGGGCCAACTCCAAGACTGATTTTAAATAAACAAATATTGTTGCAATTTTCTGAGAAACCTCAATCAAAAGGATTTTAGATTATAAAATATTGATCATGAATGTACAGGACTGGAATGTCCCAGCTCTGCCACAGCTATACCTTGAGCAAGTTCCTGAAGCACTCAGAGCTTGATGCCCCTCGTCTATAAAATGAGGGGTTTAGCTAAAATGCTTGCTTGTAGCTTTCTATCATCCCACATGTTTTCACTTTTTTCTAGCCAGTTCTCTTCATTCACCAGCATATTTTGAGTAACATAAGATTAAAGTAAAAATAACATTCAACAAATATTTACAGAGCTCTTACTTTCTGCTAGGCTCTGCTTGGAATACAAAGTGATCAAAGACAAACGCAGGCTGGCCTTCTTCCCTATTTGCGGAGCTTACAAGCTATCAGCTGCAAAACATCGCACTGGGTCCACATTATATATAATGTTGATCAGAAGCCTACTGATGGCCACCTTTGGGTGGTAGGAATATACAGGTGTTTCTCTCTCTCTCTCTCTCCCCCCTCTTTTCCATTTTTCTCTTTCTCCTTTCCACTCTCTTTTGTTTAAATTCAAATTTTTCTAAGGTAAGTATGTAATGCTCTCATAATGGAAAAAACTAAACCCATAGAAAGTCTTATTTTAAAAAATTATTTTTGGGGCCGGCCCCATAGCCGAGTGGTTAAGTTTGCGTGCTCCACTTCGGCGGCCCAGAGTTTCACTGGTTTAGATCCTGGGCAGACATGGCACCACTCGTCAAGCCACGCTGAGGTGGTGTCCCACATAGCACAACCAGAGGCACTCACAACTAGAATATACAACTATGTACTGGGGGGCTTTGCAGAGAAGAATTAAAAAAAAAAGAAGAAGAAGATTGGCAACAGATGTTAGCTCAGGTGACAATCCTTCAAAAAAAATTATTTTGAAATATATTTTTAAATTCCTGTTTTCTTTGGTAACAGAGATATGAAAAGTGAGCAAAACGTAGACAAAGAGATATTCGATAATTCATCCCAAGCAGAGAGAACTTGTGCACAGGCTATCCCTCTTCCATTTCCGTAGCTTTCGGGAAAGAAAATACAGGTCCAGCAGAAATTTCACTGTGTAGCATATGTATATACGTACACACGTGCATGTACTTGTTTAACAGAGCAAAGGAGCAGAAAAAATGAGTACAAATAAAAGACAAGGAGGAAGGAACAACGAAAGAAAGAAAAATAGCGCTGCTCAAAAACAATTAGTTCCTTTTTCTGTAAACTGAACCGAAGTTTCACAGGCAAGTCCCACAATATTTTCTCAGTTTTCTCTGCTAACTTTCACCTTGCTGTGGCTATTAAATGCTGAGAGGCTAACTACTGTTTGTTTCTTGGATACAAAAGACATTCGGTTCTGAGCGATTCTGTGCTTCTGCTAAGGCCAGCAAATGCCCTCCCCAAGTCAGCTGGCAATCACATTCACCATGGCAGGGATTATTCAAAAGACCAAAGAACCCAAAAGCGTGGGAATGTCTGGTGTGATTATTATTATTATTTTCCCACTTGCTTCCCTTTTCTTCCTGAGGTTTTGTTTAGGTTAAAGTATTTTGCATTTCCTAGCACACATCATTTGTGAGGAAGAAAGAGAAACCTAGCCAAAAACAGCACAAGCAGTGGGGCAAGCTGACTCCAAGCTGACAGTGCGTCTTGAATGACACCATGTGAGCTTTTCTGTATTTCATTTCCGAAACGGTCTTACTGTGGACTCTGCTATTAACATTTACCCTGGAAACACCTAAGACTTCTTAATATATTTTATTCATCCTTATTTATTAATAAGTTGTAGAGTTAATCATGGGACTTAGTGTCAAAGCATTGCTCTTTAGTCAATATCTAGTAGAACCTCCATTTTTCATTACCTAGTAAGTCTTTCTAACAGTATTCTCCCTGGTGACACTATCGACCAAAGAAAGGGGGAAAAACAGTTATGTCTCATTCCTTGCTATGCTTAATAGTAGTCTACAGCATTTTTAATGGCCACTGTAAAAATATGTTGAACATCTATATGTGGAAATGTAATGTCCACGCACATCGGTAATTAAGTAGGAACATTATCAAATGTTTGACATTATTGTTCAGAGTAGAAGTGTTGTGACTCTTTCATAAAAAAATAACATCATGTGGATAGAGCAAAGCATTAATGATGTTTAGGGTCCATCTAAAGCCATGGTTCTCATTGAGGCCAATTTTGGCTGCAGGGGACATTTGGCAATATCTGGAGACAGTTTTGATTGTCACAACTAGGGGAGTACGTGCTACTGGCGTCTGGTCACTAGAGGCCAGGGATGCTGTTAAACATCCTACAGTGCACAGAACAGGCCCCTACAACAAAGAATTATCTGGCCCACAATGTCAGTAGTGCCCAAGTTGAGACACACATTTTCAAGGTAACTTCCCAAAGTGCTTAAAGCAGCAGGAAGAAATGGAGAACTTTTTTCTAAAACCCCAGTTTTGCTTCTGAACCCTGACCTTCCCCTCAAAACCGACCCCCATGCTGTATCATATCCACATTCTCTGGCCAGAACAACCTGGCTGCAGAGTGGAAGAAGGTTCCTTCCTACTTCAAATAGTGTTTTACTGCTTTACAAGCAGGCTTCTCATCACTGGGAGTGGGGAGGCATAAGCCAGAGATACTTGCTGAGCTTTTTCAAAATGCCCCCTTCCCGCTGGTTCTCATGAGTCTCTCAGTTTTCTGGGGGTGGGTGATGTGTGTGCACCAAAACACATCCATGGCACTACGTAAAGTAAATACAAAATAGGATTTGTAAGAAGAAGTCCGATAAGGAGAGAAAACGCAGCGTGTAGAAGATCACTAAGCTTTCATTGTCCCACTGAGTTGACTGGAGTGGAGGCACACTGCAAGCGAATCAGTAGGGAGGGACCCACATACTTATATCGAGGCAATGTGTAACCGCAGGGGCTCCCTGCTTCAGGAAGTGATAGGGACGCTCCAAAGGTCAGCCCTGTTCTTCCACTGAGTGATTCAGACCTACTGAGCCCGCTTTCTACCATGCTAAGAAAGAAAATGAGCTGCCAGAGACATTCATGTTGGTCTCTCCTTGGAAAGGGAATGGAATGGAGTAGATGGTAAAGAAGAGGTCACAGTGCACCGCATATAGTAAAAGCACACATTAGTTACTGAAACTTCTATTTTGATTGTGTCTGTGTATCAGGTAGAGGTAAAATGTACTTCTTACTGAGGGTCACGGTCAAAGGGTTTGAAAGTCATGAACCTACTTAGAGTCTCTCTCTCAATCTCCTTCTCTCTCCCTCCCTCCTTCCCCCTTCTCCCTATCCCATACCCACGTGCATTTTACAGGAAAACAAAATAGAAGATTTATCTATTAAAATATATATAATTAATATATAATATATATATAATAAATTGATGAGAATGTCAACACAAACCAAACTTAGAAAACTCCTTTGAAGCCAGGCCATCAAGGAAAGCTGCTGGGACTGGCAGTCATGACTGTGGTTCTCACGCTAAAGAGGATGGTGAGAATTGTTTAGGCCACAGGCCTTCTAGCACCTACTCAACTGACCTTTGCCAAAGAACCTCCTGGTTTCTCTCTCTCTCAGCCACCTCCTGCCGAGATTGTAGGGCCAGCCATTTATTAGTCCCTCAACAGCATTAACTGGGGGCTGGCCATGGGCTGAGCATCATACAATGCATTTTATGTACTTTATATCATCATATATTTTTTATTCATTTATCTTACATAGTCCTAACAATAACCCTGGAATATCATTTCCATTGAAGAAATGATGAAAATGAGGCTCAGGAAGGTAATATAGCATATCCTAGACCTTATGGCTGGGGAGGAAGTGTCAGAGCCAGGAGGAAAATCCAAGTCTCCAGGCTCTGAGGCCCAGGCTCTTTCCACCACAATAGTGTCTTAGTTCAGTAACAGACTCAGAGCTTGAGATGTGCAGGCAGAAGATTACTGGGGGGAGCCCTCAGCCTCAACACCTATAGGAGAGAGATGGAAGTATGAGTGGGAAGTTGACCTCAAGATCTTATATATGGCACTGGAGCTGAGATGGCCTTGCGGAGTTGTCCAGCCTTAAGGCAAGGGGGCTGGGCCTCCATATTCCACTTTCCCTATAGACGCATCTTTAGATTTTGGCTTCCCCAGGAAGACGGTATGACCTTGGTGAAGTGGCTCTCTTCTGCTGACGGCAACAGCAAAGAACCCAGGGGAGAGTCATCAGCTGCCAACACTCCCAGGCTGAGAGCTGAGAGAATGAGTGCCTCAGTCCCACAAGGACATCTGGGCAGGGTCCTACAGCACCCACCACGTCAGAGAACACGAGTACCCCCATGTTTGCCAGCCCCAGGTACACAAAGTTGAATCCTCTGCACTTAGAAAAAACTGCTCCCTACTTCAGCTCCACCTCTTCCTATGTGATTCTGAATCAGTAACTAAAACTCTCAGTGCTTCAGTTTCCTTGTCTGAAAAGTGAAAATAATAATCATAACTTTGGAGTTTTCCAGAATTAATATAGTTTCTGGCAGCTAAGCACCTGGAAAATGTTTCTTGTTGCTAAAGTTGTTGTTACTTTTGCTTTGCTCCCTCATTGACCAGCCTCTTCGGTGTATAAAAAGTGCTTTGAAATTAAATACCAACGGACACAGGTTACAGAAATGCCCAAATCTCAGTTCAGGACTTTGGCCCAACGTTTGTTTCAGTCCTGCAACTGCTGCTGCCACTTCACTTTACTCACTGCACTGAGAGTGTGATTCCTTTAGGGAAGCTTCGAGAGACTTCTTTATGAATCCTTGAAGCACTACCAGGTTCACTCCAAGACAGTAGGAGTTTCAATAATTCATGAGAGTTGTGCCTGCAGCTGACAAAGACAAGGCAAATTGCACAAGAGCAGCCTATTCCTTACCTGCTTTTACATGGTCTTTGATAACACAGGCAACTGGCATGGAACCCAGTAATGCTCAAAAAAAAAAAAATTTTCTTAAGTGCGCCAAAGAAGGCAAGACAAATATTTAAAGAATAGTTAAGCCAAAAGGCAATGTAAAGATAATAGCCACTAGGCAATAAAAATAAAAGAGGTACTACATTTTTTAGCCAGGTTTGGAAATAGCCTCCGAGAACTAGACCATTTTCATGTTCAAGAGGATACAGTAAATAGAGAGTGGTTTTCTCCACATAGAAGCCTTGAAAATTTTTTAATGCTGTTGACAAAATGAATGTTGGATGGCCCTTGATGCTGCCAAATAATGAAGATTTCTTTAATGCTGTTAGAAAGTACTGCATTACACAGATGAAAGTTGTGTAACCATACTGGGTCAGTGCAAAAGACGCGATGTTGTGGGAATGACAGATGTATCCTTAAAATGCGTTCCACTGGCATAAAGATAAAAATGAGTTTGTCTCAGAAGACCAGCATGCTGCATACACCAGAATGCCCAATGATATAACCTATCTGGGCTTTCATAATTTTGTTGTTGATAAAGTCATGAGCCCACTGCCTATTCTTTCAACACAACTGCATAATAGCCAACTGAATGGAACTATTCAATTTTATCCCCAAAATCTGTGTTTTCCCATCTCCAAGCCAGATTTTATACATCTCCCTCATACCCAGACCTCCCTTTCCTTCATTTTCATCAGGCAAACTCCTCTCCATTCTTTAAGGTCCATTTCAAATGTTATCTTTTAATGAAAGCTTTTCTGGGCCCACTCTCTCCAAACTAGACATGATCATTCCATGTAAACCTTAGCAACAGCTGAATCTTCCTTGTGGCAATAATTATACCTGCCTTGCCTTAGCTTATTTTATCATCAACATTTATTCTTCTTCCATCTTGTAAGCATTTTGAGGCAGTGACTACGTGTTAATCCTCTTTGTACCTTCTGCAATACCTGGCACTGTGCCCTGAACTTGAAAATGCTCAATAAATGTGACTGAGTTTATCAATAACATTTCCCTTTGACAGTTTGGGACTCGATATTCATCCTTTTATCATCCCTGTGCTTCCTCTCTCACCCCCGCTCACAGCAGATAACACAAAGTGACCTCAGCTATCCCTTGAAAATATCAAAAGATGAAAGGTTTGAAATCTGACACCATGTTTGTAGAAGGTTGCTACCCCTCTGGCTCCCTAGGAGTTATGGGATCTTAGATCTCAAATTCCTTTTATATAATATCCAAGTCTGGGGTTAAGTGGACTGCCCAATGTCACATATAGGGCACACTTAGGGCTAAAATCTAACGTAAGGATGAGATCTTGTTTTGTTCAATGCTGTTGTCATAGACAGGACTAGAGTTTTTCTCTTTTGGGGTCTTGAGCTGATTCATTCCAGGAATGTGATTTTTTTAGTATGAGCCCAAGAATATTAGTTTGCCAAAATAACAATATTTATAAGAAACCATAAGTTTACTTATAAATTTACTTATACAGCTGACAGGCTCTACTCTGACCCAAAGTTTGAATGATGAGTGTGTTAGACTTCAATACATACAAGTATATATTTGCTTGTGACAAAAATGCTCCGGGTTCTGTTGGCACTACTGAGAACATCCAAAGAAACATGAAGTTCAAGTAGAAACATTTTGCTGATTTTATTCTCAGTAGAATTCAACCACAAACCAAAGTCATAGATGAATAATGCTTCAAATGAAGTGAAAATAATGAATCAATAACATGACTGGCAAATTCTGGAGAATCGATCAGAGTTTTGAAAAATCTTCACAAAAGATTTTATTCCAGGGAGCCATCACAGCATCCAAAAGCATTTATTATTGGCTCACTGCAATTTCTATGGAGCAGAAACTAAGCAAGACCCTTCCTACTTGCTTCCATTTTTCATGTGGTTGGCTATAAACTCATACTCCTTTGTTCAAGCACAACCTCCAATTGTCTTCATCAGGCTAAATTAAGAGATTTTTACACCCCACGATTTGCTGATTTTATAGCTTCCTTATACCCCAAAGTTAAGATGACTTTATGCCCCTAGACTGTGTTTAGAAAGGTATTTATCCAGGTTCAGTTTCATTATGATGCCTGTGTGTGTCGTTCTCCTCAAGGTGATTATCATGTAGGTGAGCATGACATAGTTCTGCACATTTCTCCCATGTCGTGAGGTTCAATACCAAATGCCTGGCGACTGCATCTAATTATCATAAAGGCCATTGGAGCTATTGAACACAAATTCCCACAGGCCCACGCAGCCAAAGAGGAGCAAATACTTGTGCTATTATGTGGCAAATTCAGAGCCCTGCACACACAAAATCAAAGAAATCTCAAGAAAGGCAGATTTATCTTTTCAGATCTCTGAGAGGTAATGAGAGGTCATATCTAAGACTTGCTGCATAATAAAAGCACCTTCAGTCAACCTATCTGTCAGCCTGGACAGGTCTTTAGGGGAAAATTCATGCAAGGCAGAACACCAAAAGGTTATATAAAGTGTATGAACAAATGTGGATTATAAGGAAAATCCTTTTAGTTTTGGAAGATGAAATAATATGACTGGCTTCTAACAGCATGATAAGATGTAAGTTCCGGTTGAAACAGATACTACCATCCTTTCAAAATGGTTATCTTGGGAGACAATATGTATTCCAACTATGCTGCTTTTGTTCCAAAAATGTTGTTTTCTAAAATTGGTTTCAGGGGCACATTCTTTCAAAGTCTTCATCCTTTTAAGCTGGGCTTGATCTCTGGAAACAACCTGCAGCAGCACACTCCAGGTTGTCCCCGTGACCTCTGCCTCCTGGTGTTCGTGCCCTTGTGTGATCCCCTCTCCTCAAGAGTGGGTGGGGTTTGTGACTTGCTCCTAGCCAATAGAACATGACAAGGGTGATGGACTATACACAATCACATGTACATGATCACATTACCTGTGATTGTAACCCGTCTTGCTGGTAGACTCTTTCTCTTTTGCTGGCTCTGAGGAAGCGAGTAGTCATATTGGGAAAGTCCATATGGCAAAGAGCTGAGGGTAGCCTAGACAGCAAGAAATTGAAGCCCTGAGTCAACAGCCTGGAAGGACCTGAATGTTGCCAACAACCATGTGGGCTTGGAAATAAACCCTTCCCCAGCCAAGCATTCAGATGAGATCCCAGCCGCAGCTAATACTTTGCAATCTTACAGAGGACACAAATAAGCCATGCCCTCACTCTTGACCCACAGAAGCTGCAAGATCACAAGTGTTTATCAATGTAAGATGCTAAGCTTGTGGTAATATTCTTACACAGCAGAAGATAACTAATGCACAAACTTTGGTCATTCTGAGCCAGGACGAGTCAATACAATACGTAATTTTTTAACCCAAGATATCATTCTAAAATCTTGTCCTCTTAATCATCTTTTCCTTACCTTGCTTTCCCACCCATTCACTACTAATAAAACCAAAAATTTCCCTGAAAGGGAACCACTTTCAAATCTATCTAATACTTTACAGGTTAGATTAATAGAATCTAACATTTACAAGACATTTGCTATGTGTCAGGCACTGTGCTAAGCACTTTACACGTATTATTTTTTAAATCCACATAAGCCTCTAAATTAGAAATTCTTATATTCCCATTCTAAAAGTGAGGAAATGAATTAAAATAATTTTCCCAAGATCAAAAAGCTAGTAAACAGCACAGCTGAGAATCTAACTCAAGCAGTCAACTTCCAGAGACTTCACAATTAACATCTCTCCTATAAAGGATATCCACAAGCATTATTTCATTTAATCCAAACAAGGTCCCCATGAAGTCGCTATTCTAATAACCAAATTTACAGACAAAGAAATTGGGGCTCTAAGAGTTAAAGAGATAAAGTCATCTAACTTGTTAATGGGCAAGCGGAGAACCAAAGTTCTGTTGATCCCCTAATCCAGTGCTCTTTCTACCATGAGAACACTAATCAATTGTTGCTCTGCAATCCTGAGGCTGATGGTCTTGTGGCAGGTCTGGAACCTGAGTGCACAATATCCAAAAGAGAAGCTCTGAAACTGCTGTGAATGATGACACCATCATCCAGACACTCAATGTAAACACACTCACAGGTTCCATTTTGAAAGATAGCACTCATCTCCAGGCAATATTTCTTTTTTTTTTTTTTTAAGATTGGCACCTGAGCTAACAACTGTTGCCAATCTTCTTTTTTTTTTCTTCTTTTTCTCCCCAAATCCCCCCAGTACATAGTTGCATATTTTAGTTGTGGGTCCCTCTAGTTGTGGCATGCGGGACGCAACCTCAGCATGGCCTGATGAGCGGTGCCATGTCCTCGCCCAGGATCCGAACCAGTGAAACCTCAGGCTGCTGAAGCGGAGCGCACGAACTTAACCACGCAGCCATGGAGCCAGCCCCTCAAAGCAATATTTCTATGATCATAAAATTCTAACTATATTACTTTACAGTCACACCTCACAAGCAGACACAAAAATAAGATATTGAATATAAGGTACATAACTCTGTGAAACTTGATTTCCTAAACTATAAAATTAGGAAGGTTGGAAAAAATCAATATTTCTCAAAGTATGTTCTAGAGGACACTAACCCCAAAAGATGTTAAAAAGTGTTCAGGGGGAAAAAATGTATCAGAGAGTTTTGCATGGTCAAATAAGTTTATGTTATTGGCAGCCCTCTGGGAGGCTCACAGTGCACGTTAGCACTTAGAGGTTGGGAGAAGTCCTTCACTAAAGAAATCTACGAAACTCTGCTGAACCCAGTGGCTTCAAAACTTTTTAACTACATAATCTTTTTTTCTTGGAACACATATTAATGTCTGCTAGGACTCTAATTTCTGCTTGGGAAATTCTATGAATTTACCTCAAGGTTAATTTTTATTTCACGGGACGTTAAAAATTAAGTTTGACCTATAAAGTGAGTTAGAGGTAGTTTGTTTAAATTATACAGAAGTTAGGAGCAATTGCACATGTCCCCAAGAGCACACATTTTCTCTAGGCTTCCAATCTGTCATTTTTAAGCTCCCTATTATTTATTTGTTCTTTTCAAGGTAACTTGAGTTGATGATTTTGATGAATCTGAGAACGTAATATAACATTTACAGATAATCAACCCATTTCCAGAGCAAAACTTCCTGGTGTAACCATTTATTCTACCAACTTGCTTCATGTAATCACCCATTCACCACAAAGGAAGAGAAAAGGGCAAATACATTACATTTCCATTACACAGGTAGTCTCTGAAGTTTCCCCCATGCCATCTCCTTATTTCAGCTAAAATAACCATGTTTGAAGGGTATATTAATCTTATTGACCTTTGCAAAGCTATTTAGAGGAATCTCACCTTTTTTTTTTTTCTTTTTTTCCATATTGAAGTTTTTGGTGGAATTTCCCTACCCAAGTCAGTTTCAAAGTCCATAAAGTAGAGGCTTAATGATTCAGTTCATGCTCCTTTACCAAGTCACTGCGCACACAGCCAAGTCCACAGTGTCAGATGTACCCAAGATGCCTTCAGGAAAACAGCGGGTGCGGCTCTAGAGCACTCCTTCTACTCTAAGAGTGACTCTGGGCTCCAGCTCCAACTTTAGGCAAATTATTTAACTTTTCTCAAGCTTTGTTTTTAAGCTTCTGTTTCTTCATCTACAAAATGGACTTATAATAGCTCCTACGTCACAGAGTCGTTGAAAGGAGCAAATGAGATAATGCATGGGAACTATCACTCAATCCATTTATTCAAAAAAGCATCCGTGTGCCTAGAGCTCTGCTTTTAGGGATGTTACTATGCTCAATCAGTTTCATAAACTCCATAGGTTTTATAACAAAACTTACATGGTGGTTTCTGTCGTCCCAATTTTTATAAATGAGAGAACAGGAAAGTTAAGAAATTTGCCCAAGTACACCCAGCTAGTAAGTAGAGTCCCATGAATTTGAACTCTTTTCTATTTGACTCCCTTTTCTTTCCATCGCACCACACTGATGCTCAGCAAAACTTGAGTGTCCCCCATAGCACACATTTGGCAAGATGCTGCAGCAAAGAAAAAAAATTAAGTCAGCCTTATCCTTAGGCAAAGCCATGAAGTTAGCCAAATTGATCTCCTCTATCTTTGCTGCCACCTCCAGGGAACAGAGTCCTCATGTTGCCCCCACAAGCCCAGGAGCCTTCTCAAAATGCCACACTAGGGCTACATACCCAGGCAGTGGCCCATCTTCTAGATCAGTGCTACTCAAAGTAGCTGGTCCATGAGCTGTTTGTTAGAAGGTAGTGATGAAATAAGGAGTTTGCACCAGAACTAAATTAACACTCTGCTTCCTTCAATGAGAAAGTCTTTATACCAGGAAAAAAAAAAAAATAGCTTAACCAAAAAGAGTGCTAGTGATCCTGAAAGCTACTTCTCTCACAGTGGACTAGCAGCAGTCTCCAGACCACACTTTGAGTAGCAGTGTTCTAAGAACATTCTCAACCCTCTTCTCTCTTTCTCCAATGGAACGTAGCTGTTTTATGCTCATTTCCCGTATGCTCTGATCTTTTCTATGACTAACCTGAAAAGCTAGTTCAGGCCCTGGCCTTGTGACATAGTAGTTAAGTTTGGCATGCTCTGCTTCGGTGGCCCTGGGTTTAGATCCCAGGTGCAGACCCACACCACTTGTCAGCATGCTATGGCGGCGACCACATGCAAAATAGCGGAAGATTGGCACAGATGGTAGCTCAGGACTAATCTTCCTCAAGCAAAAAAAAGGGGGGAGATTGGCAACAGATGTTAGTTCAAGGTGAATCTTCCTCACCAAAAAAAAAAAAAAAAGCTAATTCATGTGAAGGTATTGGTGTTGCTAACAGTTAATGTTTGGTGTCTCTAGGTAAAATATCATTTAAAATGGGTCTCTTATAGATGTTCTTGAATCCAAAGAATCATTCTGATAATGAGGATTTTAGGTACCATATCAGGGAGACAGATGAGAATTTAGGTGCTACTTAAATCACGGCACTCTGACCCGCAAGTGTGTGTGTGTGAGTATGTGCACATGTGTGCGGCCTGTGGTGATGTGTTGAGTCATGGTATGCTGTGGTATTATGATGTGAGGATTAGGGAGAGAAGCTGCTTGTTCTTTAGTCAAAAGACTTCCTCTGAGTTTACCAGGGACGGGCAGGGTAAATTTAAACCTTGCTTCTTTATCAGAGACAGGTACATTTTCTCTCTCCTCTTCCCTAATCTGAGTACGAAGGGAGGCTATGCACCCAGTATGCCAACAAGAGTGCCTGGCACATAGTAGGGAATCAACAAATTCAGTAGTCCCTCAGCAAACATCCACTTAGCACTTCATTTATGCCAGGCGCTATTCATACAACAGGGAATCAAACAGATAAAGACCCCATCCCTCAGGATGCTCACATTCTAGTAGGAGAGACATTAAATAGAGGAGGGGAGGAAAGAAGGTGGAGACTTTAAAAAGTTGGAGTTGGAGGCAAAAGCAGACTAAATGTGTGTGGCCTACACTGTGTTTTCTTTCTCTTGACCATATCCAGAATGTTATGGAACCACAATAGTTCTCCACGAGGCCTGACTCTGGGTGTTTAAATTGCTCCAAAAGGCAGTTGGACTGTGTTTGAGGAAAAACTTTCTTACAGGGATAGACTACCATCAGAAGGTACAAATTACATTCCCTGAGTTTTTAAGACAAAATAAAGAATCCAAAAACGGGTGATTAAAACCCAATCCTTATCAGGAGCCATGAGTAGAAGAAAGAACGCTAGACAGGAAATCTGAGCCCCTATCGGGCCATTTATAAACTGGGCGACCTTGGCCAAGTCATCCCACTTCTATAAGTCTCAGTGTCCTCATCTATAGAAAGCAGAGAGGATTTGGTGACTTCTGGGTTCCCTTCCAGTCCTGTGATTTCAGTGACACTAAACTCTTCCCGTTTCTTCAAGCCTCTCCTATATTTTCATTATTATGGATTTTCACTGGAAAAATAGGGAACATCACTTCTGAAAACATAGCCTTATCCTCAAGATTTTTTAAAAAGTATAGCCCACTGTTGGGACTACAATTTTACAGAGTCTGAGAGAGAGAGGAAAGAGAGAGACAGAGACAGAGAGAGATGGGGTGAGAGAGAGAGAACCCACAACAACGTCATCATGTCTGCATATGGCAGGAAGCTTTCAATATGGTTCTTACTGTCATGTGGTGCATCTCCCTCGCTGTCATCATACAGGCAAACAAACCTTTATACAGTCTGTACTGCTGAACAGCATGTGTAAACCCAACTTCGGTCATTTAAAGCATATCATAAGTGCCCTGGAAAAATTGCTATTAAAGAGAACCCTTTGATATTTTTTGTGATGCAATAAACACCCTGCATTTCAAATTTTGTGATAATCTGGGTTTGTATGAATTTATATGTAAAAATTACAGCCAATATTTACCATAGACCCACTCTATGTCAGGCTCTGTGCCAAAAGATTTACATACAGTATTGCATCTAATACTAATAACAACCTTATACCATAGTTCTGTGAACCACCACAAAGGTGCTAAAATAAGATGCTCAAACTCCTAAAACTGAAGCTAGGTAAGTCAGCAAATGCTTAAGAAAACAGGGTCATATTTCCAGTCTCCTATGCCTAGTGAATTGAGCACCAGTAGTGTGGGGGTTTTGTTTTGTTCTGTTTCATTTTTAATGTAAATCTTTTAAACCCCATGAGTCTATTTGGTAACATTTTCTCCTGAATACAGAAAAAGCAGCATACATCTAACTGCAAATGAGAAATTTCAGGACAAGCTGGTGTTATCAAATAACTGTATTATCTGAAAAAAAATCATCATCTCACATAATTTAAATTCTTGCCCTTTGCTCCCTTGTGCATATTTTTGCATTAAAAAACCTGCTTAAAATTAGTTCAATTCTTCCCTTCGGGGTAGATTTCAAAACAAAAACATGAGAGGATTAAAAAGAGGAAGAGAATGACTGATAGTTGAGATTTCTTCTATAGAGTCTCTTGATTTATATGATAAGAACGTTGAAAGTATAAGTGGAAAAACCAAAAAGAAGAGAATGCATGTTATAGGGTCCACACAAATTAGTGACATCATCACCCTCCAGGGAAGAAAATACTTTGATTACCTTTTTTTTACAGAAATGAGAAAATTGCAGGACCCAAGAGATGGAGACCCATGCTTTAGATTCTATTAAACACAGGCTAAAGAAAGGCCCAGATATTTCCTGTACTGCCTCTGCCCTCTGCTAGAAGATGGGATTGTTCAGTCATGTGTAGGGGTCCTATAGGTAACTGGATGATAACAAAGAGTGGTCCTCTGCTCCTTGAAGCAAAAGTTCTGAAGCCAACCTGGAAACTCTCCAGGGTAGAGGATTGTGTTGCATCCCCACATATGACTTTCCTCAGCACAGTCTAGACTGGGGACCCATGGGGATATCTAATTACAACATTTTATTTCACACAAGACAGAGAGAGGCTTATCCCACTACTTTTACAGAAATCCATCCTTTGTAAACAAACAAAGAGTTATGAGTTTGGGATTTTTCAGGTAATACATATTCTCCTCCCTGTTGCTAGTATGTAGTCTTTCCAGAACGGAGCCCACAAGTGTACCACAGCTAAGAACAGGTGCCAGTAATTACCATGTGCTCATCATACTCCCTGCTACTGCAGAGATAGCTCAAGGGATATTTAAAAGGCATTTCCTAACATTGGGCTGAATAGTGGTCTAAAGGATCACTGTTCTTCTTCCTGACGTTTTCTCTTTCATATTCCCCAAACTCAGGTCCTCCCTGATGATGGAGCAGTTCTTCATTCTACAGAATATATGCTTTATTATAAAAATTGACACTCTAAATAAAAACATTTAATAGTCATTCAGTAGTAGATTCTGAGTGCTTTCTACATGCCTAGCACTGTGATCAGCACAGAGGTGAAGATTGGGGGACGGGGGGAATGAGGAAAGGCAGGCACAGTAAGGAGAGATCTGTTTGTACCCACATGGAGTTCACAATCCATTGGGCAGACAAGACTATTACTATAAAATAAAATAATTGAAGAGTAACATAATACAGTGCTTCATGCCATAGAAACAACGAGCATATTTAGCACTGAAGGAGAAGAGTTTCCGTGTGGTTTAATCTGGACAAGGCCTTGAATGGTAGAAGGAAGAAACAGAGAAGCCAGTGGGGTGAGTCTCTAGATAAGCCTGGCAAAGCCAATTGGACAACGCATCCTGTCCTTCCTTTGGCCTCCTTTCCACAACGTGGCCCAAATGGTGCAGTAGGAGCCACAAATAACCTCAGGGGAAATCAAACAGACCACAGGTTCTGGTCTCACTTTGAAGTTTCCCCACTTGGATTGTTCAACACATAGAACGCAATTCTCAGAAAACACAAAATCAGAATACTGCAACTGAGTCAACAAATTCTTCCTTTTCTACAGAGAACCAGAGGATTCTATACATATATTTGCAATCATCTTTTCTCCAAAGGGAGAATTTTAAACAGAAGATAATTAACAAGAAATTGTGAAAACAGGAACAAGATCAGGGCAAAAAGGCCGGGTCCCAGAAATGCAGGGACGGAGTTAGTGCTTCAATTCCAGGCGGAAGGAATCAAGTCTCCAAGCACGATGCAGCACCATCCTGGGAGTGACAGTCTCCTCCTGTTCAAGGCCTTTACACCCTCCCTACATACGACCTTCAGGCCCCAAGCCCCGGCTGTATGACTATAGGCACATTATAGAAAATGGGGACAATCCCGCCTACCTCCAAGGGGACAGATATTATAGATAATATAGACAAGGGTTTAGTGCAGGGCCTAGGACAGAAACTACTCAAGAGGCATTTATTATTAGCGTTGTTAATAATTTTAATGTCACCCTTCCTCTCTATCAAAGTTTCTTATTTCTTTCTGCCCTTTTTTGCTATACTCACATAACTAAAAAGTTACATGCTCAGATCCCCACAGGGTTTTCTTCTCCTGTTAGTGCTGTGGGTCATCCTGGTTTAATCAGTCCTTTTAAAGAATCACCAGCCATTCTTCTGGCTGACATTTTAATCAGGTTTTCCCAAGAATCCCAAAGGAGGGGGGAAATGGAATTGCAATGAAAAAAAATCCACTTTTCTCTACATGCCAGTAAATTATAACTTTGCAGTCGCCTCAGAAAAAGAACAAAAGACACATGGCAGAACATTTTTCTGGCTGAAAAAATTGACAGAGCAGTAGAACCAAATCCTTGCAGTACTGACAGTGAGGGGGAGGCACCAGGCAGGGGCAGGGACAAGCAACATTCTGCAGAATCACGTCCTCACTGTTACTCTAACTCTACACTGAAAGTGTTCACAGGGCACCTTTGTGATAGGAGCAGAATGTCTCCTTCTCTCCACGTATCCTTACAAAGATAGAAAAGGAGGACACATTTAAGTACCCAAAGTGGATGATAATATTCAAATAATCCATTCAGGTCCTTGTGCTATGATGATGCATAATATTCTGTTGCTCAGTGTTTCTCCTTGAGAAATTCTTTCCATCCCTGTGTGTCAAGTCTCCCCTGCAGCATCTTCAACTGGTCCTTAAGATGACTTTAAAATAGATGGCTGTTCTATGGACATGAGTCAGTCTGGCTGCTGCAATGGACAAGGAGGCATAGCAGGAGTCATATAGCCTGGGTTTGCCTCCTCGCTCGCCACTGATCTACTCCATGTCCTTGGGCAAGTTACTTGTAACCTCTCTGAATCCTCGTCTGTAAAACAGAGATACGTCATTTCCTGCTAGTTCGGGTGGTGTAGAGATTAAATGGAGTAAGGCATGTAAAGAGCTCAGCACACTTCATAAATGGTTAGTGGTGAGAAGGAGGAGGAGAAGTGGGAAGAGACAAACAAGGAGGAAGCAAGAAGGACTATGACATTCTGACAGTGCCTGCTAGCTCCCATCTTCCTCCTACGCCTCCCTACACCACGTTCGCTGCACCCACAGATTGGAGCTGGACATGTAACCAACAAGCAACAGTGCCACTTGTATGGGTCCCACAGAGTGGCTTCAACAACAGAAGTGCATTGTCTCACGGTTCTGAAAGCTGCAGGTCTGAGGGCCAGGTTGGCTCCTTTTGAGGGCCATGAAAGAGAATCTGTTCCACGCCTCTCATCCAGCTTCTGGCGTTATCCCAGCAGTTTTTGGCATTCCTTGGCTTGCAGAAGCATCACCCTGATCTCTGCCTTCATCTTCACTTGGCGTTTTCCCTGCATGTATGCGTCTGTGTCCAAATTTCCCCTTTTCACGAGGACAACAGTCATATTGGATTAGGGCCCACTCTAATGACCTCACCTTAACTAATTACATCTGCAACGACCCTATTTTCAAATAAGGTCACATTCTGCGGTGGCAGGGGTTAGTTCTTCAACACATGAATTGGGGTGAGGAGGGCACAATTCAATCCATAACACCACTAATTAGCCACGTATGTTCTTTGGAACTTCTGGCCAGGAGAGGCCCTCAACCCGTCCCCAACACACATGGGTAATGAGTTCCCCAGCCCCCTTGCCCTCCAGTGAGATACTTCCTAGGCACACGTTCCCTGCCGGTTCCCAGAGTCCCCAGCTACATTAAGCTCCAGTTGCCCCCCCGCCTTTATTGGCTGCCTGTCCTTTCCTGTGTCACTTCTCCATTTCCCTACTGGGGTTTCCTCACCTCCCAAACAAACCCCTTATACTGAAATCCTAGTCTCAGTGCAGGCTTCTTGGGAACCCAAACTAAGGCTGGCATTTGTTGTTGCGATGATTAAATAAATTAATATTTAGAATAGAACCTAGTCAGTGCTGCATGATTTTTGGCTGTTATTATTCTTATCGTCAACATTATGCCTTAAATAGCACAGTTGGGCCACAAAGCACCAGTCCAAGCAGCAAAGGCATCAGATGGGGCTATTTTACTTACCTGGCAAGCAGGTGAATGAAGAGGCAGCAGGAGCTTGTTCTTCTTCATCTGATGTGGCCGTTCTCTCACTGCAGGGACATAGGAACCAGCATGACCTCTTAGCATCTCATTTTCCCTCAGGGATGAGAACAGAGATCACTGACTTTGAGGCCTCAGCTGCAAGACTGACCACTGAAGATGGCAGCAAAGTGCAGTGTTTAAGATTGTTGGCTCTGAACCAAATAAAACCAGATTTCAATCATGCTTCTGCCACTTTCTAGCAGCGGGATCTTGGGCAAGTAATTTGATCTAAGTCTCGGCTTCCACCTCTGGAAAATGGGCATACTGATAGTTGTTTTCAAGGACTGAATAAGGTAGTGCATGCATAGCCAATACTAAGAGCTCAATAAAGGTTCATTATTACTCTTATTCATTCTTTATTGTACTGTAGAGATGGGTCTGGGTATTCCTAAGACATCTTTCTCTTCCCCTGGGCCTCTTTGTCACCTCTACTTCTCACCCATATGCCTGGCATGTAGTAGGCACTCAATAAATGCTTCAAATAGTGAATGAATAAGTGAATGACGCACTTTTTATATTCTGCTGCTTCCAGAAAGGATTTGAGGAGGTTGAGGAATTAATTATGTGAGTCAGAGTTCTGATAACCACCATGGAAGGCAAAACATACAAAGATTCCAAATAGCCCAAGATTGGGAGCACTAATTAATTAATGCTAACTCTCCCTGCCTGAGCAAAGGCCTCAGGCTAATAACATCTGAAATTGCTTAAAAGCAGTTATAGTCACAAAACCAGGGTACACCAGGAGTCCACTGGGAGCTTTACTAACGATACACCTGAACTCTTTATGTCAGGAGAGAGCTCAGGAGACCAGTCACAGACCGAAGTAAGAGGGGGAAAATCCTCACTCAGCAAATAACATGCCATTAACTTGGAGTGTGTGGATGGTACTCAAGGAAGCAGTAATGGAGTCAATAAAAAATCAGAGTGGATAAACAGGCCAAAATGAGAGATGGGGAGTGGTGGGAGGGAAGGATTCAAAACTGCCAGTTCCTGGGGAAATACAGAGTGAGACAAGTTGAATTGAAATATGTGGGTCACTATATCAGAATCTTAAATACAATGCACATTCAATAAATGGTAATAGTAACACTATAATGATGTGATGGGGGTGGTAGTCATTTAATAAAAATAATGGCTGAAGCGTATCGTGTGCTCACTATGTTCATGGCCCTGTCCTAATAAGCACTTTTCCTGTGTCTAATCCTCATTTAATCCTCACAACAGCCCCAGAAGGTAGGTTCCATGATTATCACCATTTGGCATCTGAGAGAACTGAGGCACAGAGGGGTGAAGGGACATTTTTCATGTATTATCTCAATTATTCCTCACCACAATGTTTGAGGGTGTTACCATTATTTGTTCCCATTTTACAGACAGGAAAACTGAAACACAGAGAGGTTGATAATTTGGCCAAGGTCACATATCTAGTAAACACCAAACCAGGATTCAGAGCCATCCAAGTGACCCCAGTGCTGGTAATAACATGCTGGCTGTGATATGAAATATATTTAAATTCACCACAAAGAATATCCAGCATGAAAAGTTTGGTTGTGTATTCACAGTAATAATAATAGCAAACCCTTAATTAGAACTCACTGTGGGCCAGTTATCCTTTTCAATAATTAACTTGTCCTTACAATAGTCCTCTGAGGCAGGGAGTATACTATGCTCATTTTACAGATTCAGAAACTGAATCAGAGAGGTAAAGGGCCTGCCCTGGGGCCACACAGTAAGTAGTGGAGCCAGAGCATTTGGACTCTGTGTTTTTAACCACTTTGCTCTCTTGCTCAAGAATGATGTTTTTGGGGGCCAGCCCCGTGGCCGAGTGGTTAAGTTCGTGCACTCTGTTTCGGCAGCCCAGGATTTCGCCAGTTCGAATCCTAGATGCCGACATGGCACCACTCAACAAGCCATGCTGAGGTGGCATCCCACATGCCACACTAGAAGGACCCACAACTAAAAATACACAACTATGTACTAGGGGGCTTTGGGAGGAAAAACAAAATCTTTAAAAACAAAAAAAAAGAATGATGTTTTGAATCCATGTTGGATAACATGGAACAATGAATTTCTTTCGAAAGCATCATCTTATCACAGAGGGGTATTCACACTGTCATTATGTTCCAATGCCAATAATTCCATTTAAAACTGTTGGTCCAATCTGGGAGAAAATTTTCTTGTTCTCAAGAAAGAGAAAACATATGAATGGAAGCACAGTGCTGTACTGCAGACCATGACGAGATGCAGAGACAAGGACATGTTGAATCCCAAACACCTGTCATTTCCATCCAGAATAGCAAAGCCCGCTGCTTCCTACCGGTGGGGAGCAGCCGTCAGGACCGCTGATGCCTCCCATGAGGAACTGAAACTGCTGTTCCACTCCAGCATCCTCCCTGCCTTTGGAGAGCAGGCCATGATTTTATTTTTCCTAAACCCTACCGTTTCTTTTCTGTAAATGCTATTGTGAGAAGTGACTCCTAAGGTGATAAAGCTGAGAGACGGGGCCCGTTGAAAATGCCTTTTGTAGCAACTACAAAATGTGAAAACGCCTGCCACTGCTAACTGTGCCGATGGGGGGCCCTTCTGAGCTGTGAGTACTGCTTGCTCTCCCTGCTGCTAAAACATCTCCATCTGCAGTGTGTGTTGTGGAAAAGCAGTCACAAAAGATCAAACAAAATGGCTGGAAAGGATTAGGCTCCCTGTTTATTAATGTTCTAAGCTCCAGGAAGGTCTGTGTGTTCCAGTGGCGCTGTCTGCACCACAAGGCAAGGCTTTTGACCCAGGGTGACCTATACTTTTGAGACCTTCCCCCTCAGCAGCGACTCCTATCTGCTGACCTGGTGAGATGGAGGTCTTGTGCAGAGCGTGCCTGGGGTCTGCAAATCAAAGGAGTGGCACCAGGGTCTGGATCTGGGGAGTGTTGATGAGACGGCTCATGCTGGATTCCCACACCACCCCGTGTTTACCTCATCTCAACACACATCAATCACACTGTATCGAATTGCCCAGGAACATGTTGGCATGTCTCACCCAACAGGCAGTAACATCTCTGTGATCAGAAAATAGGTTTAGTTGACTTTTGTTTCTGCAAATCTTGGCACCGTACCTAGCTGACAGAAGCATTCAATAAACATAGTGACTCAGGAGGCAGCCAGAAGGGGTAGCACCAGTCCCAGCTAACGTTCAAAACAAAACAAAACCAAAAAACGGCGGCTTGTTCTCAACATCCTTCACTGAATGCTTATTTCACTTTACTAGACATTTTGATATGGATTGTCTTATTTTATATTCACAAGCAACCCTTTTACGTAAGTAACAAAATTTCCTTATTTTACAGATGAAGAGAGGCTCAGAGAGGTTAAGTAACTTACCCAAGATCATACAGTTAGTGGTCTAAGCTGGGATCTGAAACTAGGAAATTGTTTAATGCCAGGTTGCATGAAATTAAACATATCCCCTCAGGATGCAAGTTCCATTTTGCGATTTCTTCCTCTTTCCCCAACCCCAGCCCTGTTTTTCCTTCAGTATTCTTTTTCGTTAATTTTACCTAGATAAAAATGGTTGGAATGTAGGGTACACGGTACCCTTAGTATTGACCCTCAACTTGGACCCAGACCTTATATTACAGATCAGACCAGATGGGCCTAGGTTGAAACATCTTGGTGCTGATCAGAATCCATCTCTGTGGTGGAGGGAGAGGCCCCTCTGGTGGAAGACGGAAGGCCCCTCAATACTCCAGCCTCAACTCTGCCACCAGCCAACTGTCCCACTGACCTTGGGTAAGTTTCTAACCTCTCTGAGACTTACCTACTTGAAACATAAGGATAATCATTCCTGCCTCGCATTTTTCCAGGGTTAGTTTCCATGAAGACTGCTTAAGGCCAGCACAGACGAGAGTGCTTTGAACTTGTGGAGTACTCTAGGCCAACATGAGAAGGAGAAGGTGCCAGGATCCAATGACTCTCATACAGGCAATGGAGTAGGTTGCCTTTATTCACTTATTTTTTATATATAATAATAAAGAGTGAGAAATAAAACCTTCCTCTGACAAAGAGAGAGACACAGAGAAAGAAAGAAAAAGAGAGACTGAGAGACAAAAGAAAGAGAAAGGCAGCAGAGAGATGGGACACAGGCAGCGAGACAAGGAGGGGGACACAGACTGAGAAAGAATCAGAGACAAAGAGACAGAGGGCTAAGGATGGAGACAAAGTCAGAGAGAGGGGAGCTGGAGAGAGAATCCAAAGCTAAGACAAAGTTTCACTTCTATTCTATTAGATGCAATAAGTAAACCGCCTCTCAGATGGGGCACAAACCCAACTTTAATAACTTTAAGCCATCATTCCCCCAACGGGTTGACCTTAACTGCCCCCTCCTTAGCTGGCCCTCTACTGCCCACATTAACTAATCACTTAAGTGTGTATTGGGTGAAAAAGAGGTTCTGTTCCGAGGAACCATACTGCCAAGTGAAGAAGCACCTGGCCCAGCACCTGGTTTGTGACCCGACACTTTCCCAACTGGGACTCCTGGAGTGTTTACTGCTCAGCATCTTACCCTCACTGCTGCCACCAGCCCCTGGGCAAAGAAGATGTGTTGGCCATCTTAGGGCTTACTGAATGGACTGACACTGGACTACTCCAGGTAAATCAGGGACGAGAGCCCAGATGCTCCAGTCAGTGTTCAAGTGAGGTGAGGACTACCAACCTGCCACAGGCCTAAGAATGAAAAGCTCACTTCTGAGAAACCACAATGATGTTCCCCTCTGCTCTAAGGATAAAGGGTAGGGTCCACATTTGTGATGGGAACATTAGTCCTTAAGCTTAGGTCCTAACAGCCCTCTGACTGACTCTTCTAGTGACCTAGGCCTGGCTGTTGTACAAATCACCTCGAAGATTGCTCATTCAGGACAGCATCTTCATTTCTTTTACCGACATGCGTCTTACTCCCTAGATGAAAGTGAATAGCCACATGCCTTACATTGTCTCTTGTATTGCAGTTTCCCTGTCGCATGCATCTGATCCTCACAGCCTCCAGATCTGATAATAAAGACAAGGAAGGTAAGGCTCAGAGAAGTATGTAAGCTGCTAATTAATACCCATGAGCATCTCCTATTTGGCAGGTACTACACAAGCCACCTCTGATCCAACCTGCAAAGAAGTTATTACTCACCCCTAATTTAGACATGTGGAATCTGAGACCCAATGGGTTTAGCAGCTCGAGCACAGCCATGTAGCAGTCAGAGAGCTGTGGCAGGGACAGAAACCTCTGCCCACCTCAGGCACATTAGCAGATCTCCATATATTCCCCCTACAGGATTTCAGAGGTAGATTTATTTTTGAAGGGAAAAAAAATCTCACAGTGGGTAAATCAAGTTTGTATGGGCAATTAAGAGCTTGAGAAACAAAGTTCTGAAGCCCTCCATTTGTCTACTATGAAAAATTCCTTTGACTTGCCATTCTTTTCTCTGTGCTCTCAATGAAATGGAAGTGCTAGCTACTTAAAGAAAAGGTTTCTAAGAAATCCAAAACCTTACCTGTAGTAGTACCCTTGCTACAAGTGTCTTCAACAATGAAAATTGGTTTCCTAAGTGAAACTAGACTCGAGTGGTTTGTTCTGCCCCGTTATAGTCATCCAGTCAGTAGAAGCATTTGTGTGCTTTTTTCAAAGTTCCTAAAACAACCCGAGGAGATAATAAAATACCATCCTCTTTATTGAAGTCTGAGATTCCCTAAAGCGGAAGACTGCAAACTGTGGTGTCTGATTGCCCTAAATGAAAATGTTGGATGATAAAGAATCCCCTTGGCTCTAACCTTCAAGGAGCAAACCACACCCAGAGGCGAGGAAACACAGCCAGTCTAATACGTTCTCCCTCTGCTCAATCCCACATTCTGCAAAAACTCTCTCTCCTCCCTAACTACATTAGTGCAGAAGGCAATCAATACGAAAACACCAGGTTCATCCTCAGGGATCCCAACTGCAAAACAAAAACTCTTAAGCAGCTCAGTTCCGAAACTTAAACAGCTGACCCCTTATTCTCTGTGTGGCTCCTTCTCTGAGATACTCACACATTTTGGTTATCAAAGGGAAAGCTTGTTCTAATGAACCAAGATTATGTTGTTAAAGTCCGATGTAAGGCAAGGCCTTTGGAACCAGTTCCAAATGGAGGGCCTTTGTTTCAGGAACGACTGGTTAGGTTTACAGCACCCCCTGATAGAACCATCACCTCCCTACAACACCCACATACAACAATGCCTGTACAAGCACTCTCCTCGTCTTAACTGATTCACTGCTTATGCCTCGATTGACTATAAGAAGGTGCTCCATATTTTCTCCAGAGCTCACCAGAGGAAAATCACCGTAAAACAATCATAATAAACCAAACCTCATCAGTCCCACTCCTCTTCCTGTAACTGCAACAGGCCCTCCTGAGAAAATGGGTAAATGACTAAAGCCCACTCAATGTGACTGCACTTAACATGGCGAACAAATTCAAGGAGTAAATCACGGTGGGCAGGGAGGGTTTGATTAGGACTTTATTTAGCAAAATGAAAGGGTGTATTATATCTTATATTTAACAGAATGCAGTTTCTAAACATCTCTAAACATTTCAGTCTTAATGTGCGGTTTCTTTTTCATTTATTTTCCCCAAAAAGAATTGAATGACAACCCAATTTAAGATCCATCACTTCCCATTTGATTTTTACAGAATGATCATAAAGAGGGTTATTTTTGCAAAAATATTCAAAGATTTCTTCAGTTTTCTCATGGGTCTCTATCTTCCTTTGATATTCATATCATTCTCTTTTGAGGCATTGTTCTAGTTGTTATGGCTAAGTAACAGATTACCCTCAAAATTTAGTGGCTTAAAATAATAACACTTATCTTGCTCACAAATGGGTAGCTTGAGCAGGGCACAATGGGGACAGCTCATCATTACTCCACTTGTCATCAGCTGGAGCAGTCAAAGTGCGAGGGCTGGGATCATCTGCCAGCCTGTTCATTCATGTGTCTGGCACCTAGGCTGGGAAGACTCAGCTGGAGGCCAAAACAGCAAGGGCTCCTCAGGCTCCTTTCTCTCTCTCTTTGATCTTACCATGCGGTCTTTCCAGTATAGTGGCTGCAGGTGGCTAGATTTTACATGGTACCTCAGAGCCCCTGAGAGAGAAGGCAGAAGCCATATTACATTTTATGACCAGCCTAGGAACGCACACAGCATCACTTCTGCCACATTCTATTCCTTAGAAGCAAGGAAGGCACACAGCATCACTTCTGCCACATTCTATTCCTTAGAAGCAAATCTCTAAAGCCAGCCCATTTTCAAGGAGAGAAAAACTAGGCTCTACCTTTTGTGGGAGGAGTGTCAACGAATTTGTGGGCATGTTTTAAATTACCAAAAGCATCTATCATGCCATCTTTCTTGTTGATTCTGTCTTCTGATTGTTGATGGGTTCGACTCTGCCAGATCCATTTGTCATTGGCTCTGTGTAAATTTGGCATGTCAGGTCCACAGGGCTGAGATTTTTATCTGTCTTATTCAGGGCTAGTCTCTAATACCCAGTACATGCTTCACAGAAGGTGCCCAATAAAAATTTTTGAATTAATGACTGATTCAACAGTTCTCCAATATCGCTTTAATCACCTTCATGAAATCCTGCATCCTTTACAAGATTTGCAATTTTACTTTGCAACCAGTTTTCCTTTTCTTTTTATTTGTTGTCTGAAGTTAACAACTTGAGGCAGTCAACAAGACACTAGTTTAAAAAGATGTTGATAAGATGAGCAGAGATAGAAACTGATATTACCCAAGGATATTGAAATGGGGATTAATATTGTAAGCGGTCACTTCATTTTGGGGGAGTATAAGGAGCTCTGTTCCACATGAAAGCTCATAACTGCAAGGGCCCAGATAACGAAGGCTCAAATAACAAGGACTCCCAGAATACCTTTGAGCAAATCAAAATCTCTCCTAGTTTCAGGTTGTCCAGTTGCAGAAGGGAATTACCTCTCAAGTTCTAAATTCTTGATGATCTTAGAACTTAGAATTTCAGATGAAGGTCATAGATACAGATGGGAAGATATTTAGCATCCATGATAACAAACTTATAATTAATAATAATTTCATCACATTCCCTAATTTTAAACTATATTACAAAGCTATAGTAATCAAAACAATAGAGTATTGGCATAAAAACAGACACATAGATCAATGGAACAGAATAGAGAGCCCAGAAAAAACACACGAATACATTGTCAATTAATTTACGACAAAAGAGCCAAGCATATACAATAGGGAAAGGATAGTCTCTTCAGCAAATGGTGATGGGTGAACTGGACCACTATCTTACACCATACACAAAAATCAACTCAAAACAGATTAAAGACTTGAATGTATGACCTTTAACCATAAAACTCCTAGAAGAAAACATAGGTGGTAAACTCTTTAACATTAGCGTTGGTGATGATTTTTTGGATCTAACACCAAAAGCAAAGGCAATAAAAGCAAAAATAAACAAATGGGACTATATCAAACTAAAAAGCTTCTGCACAGTAACGGAAACCATCAACAAAATGAAAATGCAACCTATGGAATGGAAGAAAATATTTGCAAATCATATACCTGATAAAGAGTAAGTATCCAAAATATATAAAGAACTCATACAACTCAATAGCAAAAAGCAAACAATCCAATTTAAAAATGTGCAGAGGATCTGAATAGACATTTTTCCAAAGAAGTCACACAGATGACCAACAGGTAGATGAAAAGATGTTCAACATCACTAATCATTAGGGAAATACAAATCAAAACCACAATGAAATATTACCTCACACCTGTTAGAATGGCTATTATCAAAAAGACAAGAAATAACAAGTGTTGCCCAGGATGTGGAGGAAAGGGAGCACACGTACACTGTTGGTAGGAATGCAAATTGATGCAGTCACTATGGAAAACAGTACGGAGATTCCTCAAAAAATTAAAAATAGAACTACCACATGATACAGCAATTCTACTTGAGTACTTATCGGAAGAGAAGGATAACACTAATATGAAAAGATAAATGCATCCCTGTGTTCATTGCAGCATTATTTACAACAGCCAAGACATGGTAATGATGTAAATGTCCATCAATGGATGAATGGATAAAGAAAATGTGGTGTATATATACAAGGGAATAGTATTCAGCCATAAAAAGAAGGAAATCTTGCCATTTGTAACAACGTGGATGGACTTCAAAGGCATTATGCAAAGTGAAATATGTCAGATAAAGACAAATATCATAGGATCTCACCCATATGTGGAATCTAAAAATAAAAAAAACAAAAAACAAAATTGAGCTCATGGATATACAAAACAGACTGGTTGTTTTAAAATTTTAAAAGCAAGCTAGAAATTAAAGACAGCAAGAGCCTTTGTCCCTTTAGGGGACCTCTAAAGGCTCAAAATAGTTTACAGACATTATTTAATTTACTATCACAACAAAGCTGGCATTATCTTCTCCAGTTTGCTCATGGGGAAACTGAAATAAGAACATTGTAGCCTGCCTCTGACATCGTACAAAGCTGTTTCTGTCAACCCTGTTACAGGGGCGGGCTGAGGGGAGGTTGGAGTGGAGCCAGATGGGCAGTGGTCTAGACCTTTTTCAAACAGACTTCCTCAGCCCTGTCTGGAAAGCCTGCAGGGAAAAGAGTGGCTAGATGAGCCAGACCCTCTTCAACTAGAGGAGCGCCACTTTGCACAAATTTCATCTGCTTTATGATTAGAATTTTGTGAAAGATTTCCTTTTAACAAAGGGGCCAACTTCTAAAAATATGATAAAATCACTGACCTGGAGATATTTAGGATATGCCACCTTAAAAAAGTAAACATTTAGAAATATTCCATGGCTATTCAAAAGTGCAAAAGCAATCGTCAGTGGCAAACCCTGAGCTCCTACGTGCCCAACACTCTGCTAACACAGTACAGGCTTGAACTGACTTCGTCATGGCAAGCTACCACTTTACTGACAAGGACACTGAAGCTTAGGGGAGTTAAGGAACTTGCCCAAGATCATTAAGATGACAAGTGATGGAACTGGGAGGATCAAGGCTGCCCCAGGGAGAGAAGCCCAAGGTGACCTGCCCTACATACTGGTCTATATCATCCTCCGGGAAGCATAGGATGTCCTAACCTGATCCGATCTGATTCTTTTTTTTTCTAAAGATTTTATTTTTTCTTTTTCTCCCCAAAGCCCCCCTGCACGTGATTGTGTATTTTTAGTTGTGGGCCCTTCTAGTTGTGGCATGTGGGATGCCACCTCAGCACAGCTTGATAAGTGGTGCCACATCCACACCCAGGATTCGAACCACCGAAACCCTGGGCCACTAAAGTGGACCCTGCCAACTTAACCACTCGGCCATACAGCCGCCCCAATCTGATTCTTATCTAAAGTTATAGGACCACCCAATAACCAGACCCCAACTCCACTGATACCATTTTAATGATTTTTTTCATGATCTTTCCTTTGTCTTGTAAAGAAATAACTCACATACCTATGCCTTATAAATCTAGCTCTAATCCTCAACACACCGCAGCTCTTTACTGCTCATGAGTCCTGTCCCCATGCTATTCTCTAAATAAAAGAGCACTACTGCCAGACCCTAGGAGTCCAAGAAATCTTTCTTTCCACTCCTCAGCTCACAAAGCCACATCAGAACCAGCATGAAACCAAGCAGCCTAAGCTCCTTCCCCTGACCCCCCCCCACGCTACCAGCACAGGCTCCTGGGGCCCCAATCCGATGTCCGCCAAGGTCCAAGGCAGCAGCAACCCAAAATACGCAGTTCCTAGGGCCAGGGGCCAGCTGTCCCTCCTGCGGGGACCAGACGTAGTCCCAGGAGACCACCACCTGCCCCTGGAGCCTTTCCACCAAAGAACAGCCTCAGGGCATTGCTCTCTCTTTCAGACCCAGCCCAAGTGCCAGCACCAGGGCGGGGGCAGCTGGCCTCTTCACCCAAGCCCCTCAATCAGGAAATGCTCCCTTCTTGTGAACACCAAGGCAGACGCCCGCGGGGCCAGGCCTGTGTGGGTGAAACGTGGGGTTTCCCCAGGGGGGGACGCAGGGCACGCTGGAGCCTTCAGGGCGCACCTTGTGGCTATGGATCTGAGGGGAGACGGGAAGTAAGGCTAAGTCCAGATATTGAGGCAGGAAAAGGATGGGCTGGGATGCGGTGAACGTCAGGGGCGGCTATAAAGGCCGCAGAAGCAGGCCCCGAGCGCCCTCCGCCGAGAGCTCATCTCGTGGGATCTCAGGAGCGGGGGAGAGTCCTGGGATGAGAAACACCCAGTTGCCAGAGGTCCCTTATCCCAGACTTATCAGTATGGCTTCTCGCTCATGCCACCGTTCAGGCAAACACGCACGGCCCTCAGTTACAGTGCTGCTGCAGCTCGCCCCAAGGGCTAGGTTGGCTGTGGGGGACAGAGATCTCGGCCAGCGGAGGTGCAGGGAGGGCCCCGCCTGACGCGCTGTGGGGCAGTGAACTGCGCGTGCGCGGCCATAAGGCTCCAGGCCTACAGGAGGCACCGGGGCTGGGGCTATGGGCACGGGCTCCTGGGGTGTCAGTAGGAGTTCTATCAAGGTCCAAGGGTGCAGCAACGCAAAACAGCCATTCTGCTACTCGGTCGCTAACCCAGTTAATGATCTCAAGCCAGTCCTGAAGTCCCTGTCAGAGAAAGATAGAACTAGCAACTTGTACTTCTTAACAAGACTACGGAAGAGACAAAAGCAAGGTGTTGCGTAATAAAGAATGTGGATGGTCTTGGTCCTGGGTTCCTGGAAGGCAGCCTCTAAATCCTTGGAATTTCCAAAGTAAGAGGAGTGTCTGTGTTATTCTTAGCAGGCCCTGACAGTTTATGCTAACAAGATCACTCAAGGTGGGCCCTAAATAGTTTAAGCTAATGACCTGACTCAAGATGGGGCTGGCCATGCTAGAGGGACCAACTGTGGGATTAGAGGGTTGGGGTTTTGAGCCACTTGATTATCAGCCCCACCTCTGGGGAAGGAGGGTAGAGATTGAATTCAGCCTTTTGGCCAATAACTCAATCAATCGTGCCTAGGTAATGAAGCCTCAATAAAAACTCCAGACACAGAAGCTCGGGTGAGCTTTCCTGGTGGGCAGTACCCTGTGTGTATTGTTACACATGGATGAGCTGGGAAAGTGATGCATCCTGACTCCACAGGGAGAGGGCAACTCATGCTATGCAGTTCTTTTGGCTGGTTCTGATTTTTATCCTCTTTGCTATAATAAAATGGTAATCATAACTATAGTGCTTTCCTGAGTTCTGTGAATAATTCTAGCAAATTATCTCAAATTAGTGGGAATGCCCAAATCTGTAGCCAATTGGTCCTAAGTGAGCATGGCCTGGGAACCCCCAGACTGTGGCTGCTGTGTGAAGTAGGGCAGACCTGTGGAGGACTGTGCCCTCAGCCTGTGAAGTCTGGCCCAAGTCTGGGGAGTTAGCATCAGAAGTCATTGCTCAAGGCTATATAGAAAATGCTATATTCATCTCTACTTGGCTAAAAGATAATTTTAGGATTCAGAACTTACCATCACATGGCTTTCACGAGCAACAGTTGTCTAAGGATTGTTGCTTCCATGTCAATGTTTCATTGTCCCTCTTAACCGGATGATCTCACTTTAACTCACCAGACCCAGCACTCCATCAGGATAATGATGAACCACCATGGCTCCTTCAAGAGGGGAGTTTCTGCTCACTGGCTCAATGAGTTTTCCTCCCTTACATTTTGATTTTTTTTTTTTTTTTTTGAGGAAGATTAGCCCTGAGCTAACATCTGCTGCCAATCCTCCTCTTTTTGCTGAGGAAGACTGGCCCTGAGCTAACATCTGTGCCCCTCTTCCTCTAGTTTATATGTGGGATGCCTGCCATAGCATGGCTTGCCAAGTGGTGCCATGTCCGCACACAGGATCCAAACCAGCGAACCCCGGGCCACCGAAGCGGAACATGCGCACTTAACCACTGCACTACTGGGCCAGCCTCCATCCTCCCTTACATTTTTATTCTTTTTGCACCTCCACTGTGTGGTGCAATCTAAGATTTCATTCCTCATTAAAATAAAAAAAGAAGAATAGTATCTAGGTACACCTAACATTCTTTTGCACTATTCTTCACACCTTTAACTACTTACAAGTCAGGACACAGGCTTTAAAAACACTGAATAAGTATATTTATGAGACGATAAAGCACAGAATAGATCAATCAATGCCTTAATGTAGGATTTGAATTAAGCAAGGAAAGGAGATAGAATCTCAGAATCATAGGATTTCTGCTACTCTTACGAAGAACTAAGTAGCACATTTGGGAGCTATAAAAGGTCTCAGAGATTATCCAGTTCAAAATCTTCATTTCAGATGTTAATTGGACTTATTGTGTCAATCGTTTCACAATACAGATCTTCCTCAACTTATGGTGGATTACATCCCAATAACCCGTCGTAACAGGAAAACATCATAAGTCAAAAGTGCGTTTAATACACCTAACCTGCCAAACATCAGGGCTTAGCCCAGCCTACCTTAAACATGCACAGGACACTTACATTAGCCTACAGTTAGGAAAAATCATCTAACACAAAATCTATTTTATGATAAAGTGCTGAATGTGTTATGTAATTTAGTGAATACTGTACTGAAAGTGAAAACTCGGGATGGTTTTATGGGTTCAGAATGGTTTTAAGTGTACCAGTTGTTTACCCTCATGATTGGGTGGCTGACTAGGAGCTGTGGCTCACTGCCGCTGCCCAGCATCATGAGAGAGTATCATACCACATATCAATAGCCTGGGAAAAAATCAAAATTGAAAATTTAAAGTATGGTTTCTACTGAATGCATGTTGCTTTCACACCATAGTAAAGTTGAAATATCATAAGTCGAACCATTGTAAGTCGGAGACCATCTATATATACAAATGTCGAATCATTATGTTGTACACCTGAAAATAACATAATATAATGTTATATGTCAATTATATCTCAATTTAAAAAACAAAAAACTTTATTTTGCAGTTGAGGAAACTAAGACCCGGAAAGTTTACAGTGAAATGCCTTCCTCTAAATTACAAACTAGGGAATCTGAAGACAGTATTTTCCTGGAATGTAGTATATTTTTAGAAGTCCAACTCGCTGAAATTCTTTTTGCCAAAGCAGAAAATTCAAACCATCAATGTGATGTCTTATTCACAACATAGTTTGAAAATGTCACCGTTAATAGTCGAATGACCTTAGGATTATGTCATGACTTAACACAGGAATCTTCCAGGTTTTTGGAAAGACGTGCCCCAGTTTTTATTTCCGTAGAAGCTATTCTCTTTCTAGGAGAGTAAAGGAGTGAAAATCAGGTATCCTACATCCTCTTTCTAGAGCCACACAAAGTTTCTATCACTTTTTTCTAAATTATTCTCAATTCTTCAGTTGTAAAATTGGATGACATAAAACATGGCTTATTTCATAGTAATTATATTTCTGAGAGAGAGTTTCCGTCATATTCTTAACCCAGTGAGGGACTTTGCTATTTAAAGAAATCCTAATGTGAATCCTTTTGTAAAACCAAAAAGAAAATTATTCTCTATTGTAAATAACGCCCCCACAATTTTTCTGTTTTGTAAATTCAGATTTCTGTATGTAGAAGTTTCTTTTAAATGAAGTTGCCCTGTATTACATATTTTCACTTATTCTGGGATGACACGAGGAAAAGGCAGATGAATGTGGCAAAGTGCTTAGATATCCTCAGAAAAAGAATCACCTGATTCAGGTAGAACAGGCAAAAAACACAAAGGCTTTATTTCCTTTATCCTGACCTAGCGAGGCTGTTTTTCAAGATCCAGTCAGAAGGTATAGCAGCAAATAGCTCACAAATGTTTAATACATGATCAAGTGTACCTCACAATTTCACCCAAACACCTAATGTATTATTCCAGTAGGCTATGAGAGACAAGCATCAATCAACATTCAGGCTACCTCATTCTTTCTCAAGGTGAAAGGACAAAAACAACTGTATTATCTGTATGACAGTCACTCCTGTTTTATTTGGAGCTGCGTTCCACTTTGACCATCAGAGAAGCAATGACATAGTTTTACTGCTGCTTTTATTAAATATTATTACTGTGGTGCAAGCTTGATGGTCGAGAGAGGAGAAAAAGGAGGCGGCTTCATTGCCCAGAGGAGATCCAGTAATCAGATGCTCTGCAGCCTGAAGAGAACATCAATCTTCTGAATCCAATCCTGACTATACACTTTAACAGTGACTGTATGGTCTCAGTATAAAACGCTGACAGTATTCAAGCAATTGCCAACCTAAAAGTATGTGTTTAAGAAAGAGAACAATAGGGAGGGCTATAGAGATTGAGAACAGTGTTAAGAATACTAATTGAGATTTTAAAAAAACAGTAAAGGAGGAAACACATTGGACTGGCCATCAGATTTTTTCTCTCCCACTGTAGTCCTTTGTCTTCTTTGTCTTTTCTGTTTTTTTGATGGCAGTCTAGCATCCAACCTGACCCCTTCCTGGTTTTGAGGCATACCTACTCCCTTGTGCACACTCTTAGAGGGTTCCCATAAGCTCCCACAGAGGAAGCTACTGAGACACAATCCTTCCTCGCCCTACACCCTGGGAGGCAATGCTGGCGCGCAATCAAGCCTCAGCCTGTCAGATGCTCTCATTCACCTGAATTTTGAGCAAATGAAGCAAAGATAAAGGGTTGCTTAAATGTAGTCATGGCAGCAGCATGACCACAACAGTGGCATGGCCAGATTCTCCTGCTTCTTGAGTCTCTGGTTCACGTTCATCTTCCAAACATGCTCTCCCAACCTCCACTCTGCTTTCCATATGTCCCTTCTTTGCTTTAGAGTAAGAGTTGACCTCTGTTACTCGCAATCCAAAACACAGTAACTGATAGCCATCATTGTGAGACTTCCATGAATGTGAGACTGAGGCCCAGAATAGGAAACATCCTAAGGGGGAAAAAGTATGCTTTCCAGAGAGCTAATTATTATTCAAGGTTCCTATTTTATGTCTTATACTAATATGAGAAAAGCTTACAGAAAATGAATACTCTTTCTCTGGTAGGTTTATTACTGCCGTTCTATGTGTGAAGTATTTTTCTATTGTTACCCATTTCTGTGGTCTTGGTGAATCGCCAAGAGTAACAGGGAAGTGGAAGGCCGGGTAACATGGTAGAGTTCTTGCAATAATCCCTGCCCTGCAAATGAGCACAAGAGATATCCCTTAGGACTGAAATAGGAACGCAGTAAGAAATCCAACAGGGGATGCAAAGTTTTGAAACTAGAAGAAAAGTAGGCAAAGCCTACTAGAGAAGCTGAACAGGGGTGAAGAGACTCCCAGGATAGATCCTTCAACTGGAGGGGCTCCAGAACCTTAAGAGAAAGCAAGCCCAGCCACTACCCTAGCCCAATGAGTAAAGCAGCTAAGTGTCACTGAAAACTGCAAACTCAGGGTATGTAAACTGGGGAAGGTGAGATCAGAGCACTGGAGAGCCTATATTCCAGGAAGGGATTGTGGAACACAGAGAGAAAAGCCTTCCACATTCAGGGATTATTTGCCTAGGAAGCAGAGTGACTGTACAGATGAAGGAGAGCCTAACCAGGGCCAAAAGGGATGACCATGAGGCTCACATGCAGAACTAAAGGCTCAGGAGTACGTCCCTACAATGCCAATAAGAAACTATGTCTACCTGGCTTCAGACAATCAATCTGTGCTCTGAAAACGCATCTCCATCTATGTTGCATATATTCTTTGGGTGCATGTGTATAAATGTTTGGGGATCGGTGTTTGTTTTTCCCTTTGTTTTCTTCTAAAATATTCCACTTGTCTTTGCTGAATTAAGAGGGAAGGATCTCTAGGAGAACTACCATACTCAACTTGACCTTCAAATAAAGGAACACTAAGAAGTCTTCCTAAAAAGGTGATGAGGGAAACTCTGATCATCAGTAATTGCTGACTCTCCAAGCCAGAGAACACACACACACACATACATAGACACACTCATGCACACGTGCATACCAAGAGGTCTGGGGCCAGATCGATACTAACTGAAGCCAAATTAGGCACATGGAAATTGAGTTCACAGAAAGCCTGATTCATTACCACCAGTCCCCAGGAAGTGTACAAAAACTTTAATTGCCAATGGCCGTTCAAGGACCCATCTTCAAGGTGGTGCATCTGCAAGGACCATCAAAGAGGTTCAACTCAACAAGACTATAGACAATAAAGTCCCCAGTTGGGGGCATGGAATATCCTGATTAGGAACTGAGGCCCTGGAGTCAGCCAGACCTGAGTATGCTACCCAGCTGGGTGACCTCGGCAAGTCACTTCAACCTGATATTGTCATCTAGAGATAATAACACCCACTTTGTAGGGCTGTTTTGAGATTAAATGAGATATTATACATGTTATGGACTGCATGTTTGTGTCTCTAAAATATCCATATGTTGAAACCCTAACCGCAGTGTGATGGTATTAGGAGGTAGGGCCTTTGGGAGGTAATTAGGCTTAGATGAGGTCATGAGAGTAGAGCCCCCATGATGAGATCAGTGCCCTTACAAGAGAAAGAGACTAGGGGTCACTCTCTCTACTCTGTAAGGATATAATGAGAAGACAGCTGTCTGCAAACTAGAAGAGGACCTTCGCCAGACGGCAAATCTGCTGGCCCCCTGATCTTGGACTTCCTAGCTTCCAGAGCTGTGAGAAATAACTCTCTGTTGTTTAAGCCACCTAGTCTATGGTGTCTTGTTATAGCAGCCTGAACTGACTAAGATAGTATATAAAGCTTTTTGCACAGTGCCTGATATATATAAATCATAAAAATAAGAAAATATATAAATGAGAATAAAGATCAATAAATGAAGCCACTGACTCGGCAAGTCTGGATTTCAATGAGGTTCAGAAAAGATTTCACTTACACCTCTATCCTAATTCCACCAGGAAGACAGCTGGGGAGATGAATTAGGATGGACACACTTTTTAATGTATTTATTTGCAGTTTTTATTTTGAAGAAGCAGAAGCAGCAGCTGCCAGCATCCCCACAATAAGCCAGGCAGTTGACAGGTATTGGTAGAGCCTCCAGAAGGCTCTGTCAGGGGACCAGTGACTCTCCAGCCAGTTTCATGTGGGAAATTAGGAGGACAGATTTTCTCAGGTGATTTTCTCATTCATTCTCCTTTCTGCTTGGCTAGAAAGAGTACATAAGCTGTTTGTCTCAAATGAATGCTCCAGTAGATAAAACACCAAAAGGGGTTTTGGGAAACATAACAGAATAAGAATTGCCATACTGGCTTAGACCAACTGTCTGACAATAGTACGTACCAAGAGATATTTTGTAGGAAAGAGTTGCGATTTCCTCCATGATCACAGCCTTACAAGCTTAGAAGCAACTCCTTAATGTCCTTAAGTTCCTATTAAGGCTCTGTCATCCACAACTTTACTCAAACCCTCCTTGAGTTTTATACCAGCATTTTCAGCTAATATTGTGTATGGGGCAATGAGTTTATTTATTTAACTGACTTTCATTCCTATGTTTCGTTCCTCTTGACTGCAACCTTGATTCGCTATATAACCTGGAGCAAGTCCCCAAGCTGGTTCAGTCTTAATATCTCCAACTATAAAATGGAAAAATAATAGCAGCTCACAAATAAAAGGAAGAGATTCCTTTCATTTTTCTCTGCTGTGAGCTCTAAAAAGGAAGAAAGGGGCTTAAAATCAGACACTTGAGTTCCATTTTCTGTGCTAATTCTTATCAATCCCACAAGCATCAAATACTAGAATAATGGAAGAGAAAAATATAAGAGGGGAGGGAAATAGAGAAAATCTTGAGATCAGGTTGAATTGTAAGCCATGAACCAGCAAAAATGTGTGTGCTCATCCACAATCCAAAGGTATTAGAACTGGATTACTCACTTGAATTAAAATCCCACAGAATATATGTGACTTCTACCAAAAGGTCACCTATAAATAAAAATGTTGAGTGAGAATAAAAATGGCATATTTTTTTTTTCCTTTTGAGCCAGAGAGAACCCAAAGACAAGTAGTGCTGAATTATCAAAGAAGGGAAAATCACTCACAGGCCGTGTATATAGCCAAATCACCCAAATGACATTGGAATTTGACCAGTAATTTCTATTGTCTTGTATCAAATGGGTTCTAGAGATGAGTTACTTTAATCACTGTTTTATGTCAGATAGGAGTAATGATTAGAGCGAAGATTTGGAGAGGAGATTTGATATTTTCTGTTCAGCAGGAGGAACTTTGGGAAAATACAATTACGGAGAAGTTAACATACTAGGCAAGACAGAGTGAGCGATTAAATGACACCGTGGTCTCTCCCTTTCTCCCTTATTAAAGGCAAAAAGAAATTTTTAATAAAGCAATGTAGTCACTTCCAGAAAGCCAAAATGAGTCCAATGTGAAACATTCATATGTAACTAAGTCATCTTAGGTTCTTTGGAATTGTATTTTAGAATTTATTGAGAAAATAATAATTAAAAGTAAATATCCTCTAAATAATTTATTACTATCTTACGATGCTCGCATTTGTTAACTATGTAAAGAGGCAAAATTTCGCTGCTAAAAGAACATATCTTACGGCTAAGGTAGTTTTTCTATTTGTTAGAATGCTGAAAAATGTTTTTAATTAAGTGATATTAATATAAGTGCAAATAAAATCCTTTGGGGGGGCCTCCTCTTATAAAGAGGTTTTAAATATTAAATGAAGGAAAATGCAAACTACCTTAGTTTGTCCATCTTAAAGATGAAAGTTGTATGACCTTGTATCAAGGGAACGCAGTGTAGACTAATTAGCTAATTAGATCTTTGTTGTATCCAGTGCTGTGAAAGGCAAAGTGTGCCTGTGGCCACGGCTCAGGCCAACCTTTTTATCTGAAACACCAAAGCATTTAAGTCAGCACAAGGGACTGTCACCAGATCAGGGTGAACAAACAAATAAACCATAATTAAAGGTGAGGCTTAGTGCCTGGAGAATCAGGGAACTTGCCCCTTGTTAGTTTTGTGGGCTTGTCGTGTACTTGACCTCTTTGGGACTCAGTTTCCTAATCAGTAAAAGGAGAAGGGTTGACCTTCGAGTTTCCCAGCACTAAAACTCTATGGCACATGGTTTTTAATACCTAAAAGAGGCAAACAAATGACTCTCCACATCAGGGATAGGTGCTTACTTGTGGTAGCAGGTGGAACCATATCACGTGCCGTAGCAGGCAGGTCCAAAGAAAGTCCAAGTGTCCAGAAGTCCCCCTGCCTCCCGCCACTAAACTGGCTTCCACTTGCCCAGCCACCAGCAAACTCAGGAAGCCCAGAAAATTCCTTTGAGTCTGAAAACCTAGTGACAAACTCCCTAGATCTCCAGCAAAGTAGGTCTCTATGCATACCTCCTCATCAATTTCTTCTCAACCTCCAAGACTCCCTTTCCAATCTATTCCTGCTGATAACTGAGTTGCCCCTTTGGTTTAAAACACTCATAATGCCTCCTCCTTTCTTCCCTCATACAAATGACATGAGGTTACCCTCATTATTCCACTCATTGTTTATTCATTCATTCACTGGTCTAGCACTTATCAAACACCCATTATGGGCAGCTGTCTTCGCTAGGTCTTGATCTCCTTTGAGTAGAATGCTGTGTACAGTGAAGCCAGTGTGTTGGTTTGTGGTGGCCATGCTAGCAGCATCTTCCATGGAATTAGACTGCCTCAGCTGAAACCCCAGTTTGCCCACATACTGTGTTATCTTGAACAAGCATCTCAACTTCTCTGTGCCTCACTGTTCTCATTTGTGATTAATAACAGGAACCACCTCACAATGGTTGTGGAGGATTAAATAAGTTAATCTGTGTTTAGTGGCCTAAAAAGCACTTGATAAGATCTGATAAGCACTCGATCAACATTAGTTATTATTATCCTCAAACTATCCACATCAGTCTGAGATCAGCAGCCCCATGGCTGAGCTGCTGATGACATTTGACACAGTGCCTTCTATTTAAAACATGATATTTCATGGCTATGGAGTTGTTTGTCCACTTCAAAGGCCATTGGGAATGGATTCGAGGAGGATCTGCCACTGACGAGAATTAGTGAAGCAGGCAGGCAGAGTTGCTACCTCAGAGAGCTCACGGCAATGACAGCCACTTTGTTCAGGCCTGAGCATAGCAAAAGGATGGCCACAGACCAAAGGAAGGAACAAGACAAGGAAGTACTGCCAGGTAAGCCCAGGATACCCTGAGGATTTGCTCTAGCCACCCCTTTTGGAAGGTACAGAAGTCTGTGTTGCATGTTTATTGTAATGGAAGCATTTGCCATGCCTGGACATTGACAGTGGTGGTAGTGGTGGTGATCGTAATAATTCTTGTAGTAACAGTAGTAGTAAGAGTAATGGTAGCATTTGAAATAATAGTGATGGAGGCAGATGTAGTCAATAGTAATAGCAGTAAGAGTAATTGTGATTGTGATAGTAACCGTAGCAACGGTATATTAATCATAGTGGTGGCAGTAGCAATGGTGTAGTAGTAATCACAGCAGCTGTGGGGTAGTAACAGAGCAGTGGTAGCAGCAATGGTGTAGTAGTAATCACAGCAGTGGTGGGGTAGAAACAGAGCAGTGGTAGCAGCAATGGTATAGTAGTAATCACAGCAGTGGTGGGGTAGTAACTGAGCAGTGGTAGCAGCAATGGTATAGTAGTAATCACAGCAGTGGTGGGGTAGTAACTGAGCAGTGGTAGCAGCAATGGTGTAGTAGTAATCACAGCAGTGGTTGGGGTAGAAACAGAGCAGTGGTTGTAGCAATGGTTTAGTAGGAGTCGCAGCAGTGGAGGTAATCGTAGCAGCATTGGTAGCAACAGGAACAGTTGCAGTGGTGGGTGCAATGGAATAACAGCTACACGTTTATAGCACTATTCAAAGCACTTTACATTTATTAACTCAATTCACACAACTACCCTATGAAGTAAGGATTATTATAAACGTCCATTTTACAATAGTGCCTATAACATTTTGAATTATTTCCGTTCTAACTGATACCAAACTCGGTTACACTAGTCCCAGCAGCATCTCATTAACACTGCGGCCCTCTCATCTCAAATCCTCCTGACCCCACTCACTGAAGCCCCCTCCTGCTTACATGAGCTGAAGCCCCCGAGGAGGATCCTCTGCAAGTTTCTGGAATATGAAATTGCTTGCTTGCTTTCAATAGCGGTGTCACTCTTGGGAAAAAAAGAGTGGGGGAAAGGCGTTGCCCTCTGATGGTGGGTACTTTAAAAAATGGTCAGCTCTAGTGCTAGAAGGAAAAGAAGGAAAGATGTTGTCTCCCCCCTCCATCCTGGCTGAGGCAAAGTCATCACACCTCCTCAGTGCCAGAGGGAGTCTTGTCCTCAACTTTCTGTCACAATCTGCCTTCACACATGACTTGTTCTTTCCCTTCAATGAATTGAGAAGTCTCTGGAAAAGCCATTTCAAGTAGTGGCTAAGAGTCAGATATACTGGTGTGTAAATGCCAACTCCCTCACTACCTGCACGGCTCTCTCAGACTCGGTTTCCTCCTCCTCTGTAAAATGAGGATAATTATTACCTCATAGATCTGTTATACGAAACCAGAGAGAAGGCACATCAAGAGCCTGACACAGCGCTGAGCACATATTAAGCCTCAGTAACTATTACCCATTACTATTATTGTGGTTACTGCCATTATTCTTTTCCTTCAAACCATTAATCCATTATTGTCATGAATAGATACCCAAGTAATTCTTGCCCCAAAAAACTTCTTTAATTGTGTTACCCTAATAACACAGAAGATAAAAAATTATGTTTGTGGTATCAAGAAATCATCAGATCTCAGGGCTGGCCTGATGGTGTAGCGGTTAATTTTGTGCACTCTGCTTCAGCAGCCTAGGGTTCACCAGTTAAGATCCCAGACATGGACCTACACACCACTCATCAAGCCATGGTGTGGCAAGCATCCCACATATAAAATAGAGGAAGATGGGCACAGATGTTAGCTCAGAGCCAATCTTCCTTTAAAAAAAAGAAAATAAAGAAATCATCAGATCTCTACTCTTCAAAGATGCTGTATTAATCTCCTAGGGCTGCTATGACAAATGACTACAAACTTAATGGCTTAGAACAACACAAAGTTATTATCTTACAGTTCTGGAAGTCAGAAGACTAAAATGGGTTGTCAGGAGGCTCTAAAGGAGAAAATGTTTCTTGCCCTTCTCAGTTTCTGGAGGCTGCCCACATTCCTTGGCTCATGGCCTTGCATCACTTGAACACAGACATCTTTAGGGGACCATTATTCTGCCTCCCCCAGATGCCATGAAGCACTAACCATAGAAAAGCCTGAGTTCTCTCCACAGAGTTCCCCATTCCTTATTCAGGGTTTATAAGTTCATTTCTGATCTTCTATCCTCTCCTGATCCTCAATATGTTACCTGACTTCTCTGAGGGTCAGTTTCCACATGTCACACAGGAATGGCCACACTGCATGTATCGGGTTGTTTAAGGAATAACCAGAGTACTTGGGTTGTAAAAAGCTTAGCAAATTTTAGAATAAAATGCTGCATAAAAACAAAGGAGTAATAATTTCACTGTCTCCCAAGTCAATTAATAGACTCAAACTGCTTTGAGATCTTTGGATAAAAGGCATTCTTCCCATGCCAAGTATACATTGCTGTTTCGCCTTTGTCCTCACTTTCAGCCATATATAAAAAGCACACTTGAGTTCATTTTTCCTGTTTCAGATAAACTCTGTAATTTTCTGCCCCTGTGGTTTTCCTGAATGTCTCCGTCCCCCAAGCCTTCCCGTGGGAGCAGTGCAGCTCATTTTCTTCACTGGGGGTTCTGTGGGTGGTTAGATATGGCCCCTTTGACTAGTCTTTTTCTCTCCCTTTGTTCTCAAGCCACAGCTTTTGCTGCCTCTCACTTGGTTTTTCCTGTGTAGCTATGTTTTTGCCACCTCTCTTTTGAGCCTCATCAAGGGCTGCTCTGGCCTGATATGTAGGTTTCTTTCTAGTTTCATGGTCTCCAAGGGATATGGAGTAGATGTGGCTGTTCACCTGCTGAGTTAAGAGTTTGCCCTCACACACGCGCCATTCTATTCTATTCTAGTTACAGGGAGCATGTGGCGGTTGCACTTCCATGGACTCCCACATGAAAACGGAGAGGAAGCCACTGTGTGTCCTTCAGAATCCCTGAGGCATTGCCTTTGCTGCCAGTAGGTGGGCAGGGATATATACCAACTACACCCAGGAAAGAAGGTTCAGATGATTCTACCTTTTGAAGTTGACCTTCCCCAGAAACCAAGACCTGCAGAGAAGCAGGCCTCTGTTCGCTTTTAAAAAAACAAACCAAAAATTGCATTACATTTTTTTAACATCTAAAGACATGACTGCATTTGGAATAATGTGATGGTTGCCTTTATCTCCTTCCCAGGAAAAATAGTTAAGTCGGTGTATCAGTCACCATTCAGATATTTCAGAGGGGATTTAATACAGGAAAAGATGTTGAAGATGCTGGCTAAGAGGAAGGTGGCATTACCTAGAGATCAGCAACTACAGGAAGTTGTCATTGCCCCTATAGCTGGAGGAATAAAGGGGTGAATGTGATACTACCCAGAGTCCACCAGCACACACTTGATGCCACCGTTGGAACTGATGGCTCGGACGTTGTATTAGTTATCTATTGCTATCACGTGACAAATTACTTCAAAACACAAGGCTTGAAACAACACACATCTTCCATCTCACAGTTCCGGTGGGTCAGAAATCTGGGCATGGCTTACCTGAGTCCTTTCTCTGTTCCAAGGTCTCTCACAGGCTACAATCAAGGCGTTGGTTAGGCTGTACTCACTTGAAGGCTCAAATGGGGAAGAAAATACATTTGGGCTCATGTAGCTATTGGCAGGATTCAGTTCCTTGTAGGCTGTTGGACTTCAGTTCTTTGTTGGCTGTTGGTCAGAGTCCACCCTCAGTTCCTTGCCATGTGAGTCTCATGAACATGATGGCTTGCTTCGTCAAAGCATACAAGCTGAGAAGAAAATAAAGTGAGTGTCTTCTAGTGAGACAGTAGTCAAAATCTTTTGTAACCAGTCACGGAAGTGGCATCCCTCAATGTTGCCATATTCTGTTGTTTACTAGCAAGTTACAGAAGGGGAGAAGATTACACAAGGCCATGAATACTAAGAGGCAAGGCTCATTGGAGGCCATCTTGGAAGTTATTCATCATAGCTGCTTAGCAGGAACCCAGGAGCCCAAGTTCCCACTGATGATGCTAGAACCACCACCAGTGCTGTTGGAGCCCCAGTCACCCATGGCACCACCCACTGCTACCACTGTCACAGCCAGATGAATGGTCTTCCCTTCCTACCACTTTCCAAACTCCCCTGAGTGCTCTCATTGACAAACCCTACCTAGAGTGCAGCTATCAAAGGAGTCTAGAAATGCATTCCCCAGGTTTCCAGCAGCTTGCCATTCATAGGACAGGAAATAACGATTGGAATAGGACTAACAATAGACAATAGCTGGCACAATAGGAAATGGTTATTTCCAGTCATTTCCATACCTCCTACCCTAGTTGCTCTTTTAGAACCCCCTTCCGGTCCCCTCATTTTAGTCAGCTGATGCTCCAATGTTGTCTGTTGTACGTGTAAGGCCCACTCACCACCCGTCACTGGAACCTTCCACCTGGGCTTGCTTTCTCAGATTGTTCTCCAAGTTCCCATCCTTTCCTTCCTCTGCCTTTTCCCTTCCTCAAAATCTTAGCTATCCTGTGTTCCAAGCCCTTGTCTCCTCAGGGCTCTTATTTTTTCCAAGTGGCACTGGATAATGGAAGCTTTTAAGTTGATTCAATTCAACAAAGCCTATTATGGAGATGCTACGTTTGAGGCATTATGCTAGCAGCTAGGGATGCAAAGATGAAAAAGAAGTAGTTCCTGCCCTTGAAGAGTATGCCGTTATGCCAGGGACACAGATGTCTATAAAACAAAGTGATAAGTGCTACAATACGGGTACATTCTGACAGACTGATTGACAAACCATGCAGATCTGTCCTCGATTGGCTGCAGGTTATCTGCACTCTTGGTTCTTGCTAGGAAAAAATGCAACCTTGAACTCTCAGTCATATCCTCCTTATCAAATATAATAAATAATTTATGGAGGTTTACCTAAAAGACAAACAGCCCATTTATCACTTTAGAAATCCTAAAATTTACCATTCATGTAGACAGAAGCATAATTCAGTTTTTAAAAGAATCTATGAAGAACTAAAACATGATCCACAGCCTGGTTTTTATACCTCAGTAGAACTGCTTTTCTCAGCAGTACTTTGGAGTCTCATCATTTGCCTAGATTGAGCAACATTCTAAAGACTGCCGAATGAAATTAAACATGTAACCAGTATAGGAATGTTGAGAATGTCCTCCGCTGCATCACACTGTGCTCATTTTCTAAGGACCCCCATGGAGAAGTTCCTTTCAGATCTCAGATTCAAGAAGAGTTCATTTGTTTTTGTTTCTGAATACAGTGAAATCTTATAATTCATTGTGTCTCCATTTTTGCTTTAGCTGCCAGAAGCTTGGGAAGGACAACATTTGTAGTCCTCTTCTAACAACGGTACGAGTGTGAGTGGTAGGCATTAATTTTGCTGCCCTTGTTTCCTCCCGACCCTAAATCCTCCTTTATATTTTTGTAGGTATGTTGGTAAGGGATCTCAAACTCTCTGTAGAACGAGGAGGTTTGTGTTAATAACAAATGAATTGTACAGGTGTATATATGGTGCTATTCCTACTTGGGAGGAACGATCAAGAAAATCATAGAAAGAAGCGATATTTGATCTGAGCCTTGGAAAATTATGACATTTATCCAGTGTAAGAAGGTCTTTCCAGATCAAGAGAAAAACATGAGCAAAGACTTAGAAGCTTAAAAATGTACATGGTTTTATGAGACCAGAAATAAGGGAAGAGAGCATATAACACTTAAGATGTTTATTTTCCTGTTAAGGCATTATCCCTCCCAGTTAGAAGAGAACTTAGCCTATTAAAATGCATCTTTACAATGATGAGCCCATAAAGGGTGACTCTAATGCTAGCAGTTTCTATCAGGAGAAAAAAGTATTTTTTAATCAAGTAAGCATTTTTCTATTTATTCAAATTATAAGGGCTACCCACTCTGTCTACAGATTGGCTAATCTAGATGCTAGGCCACCAAGAATGATAATACTTGTCACAGGCCTCTTCCAGAGAGGGTACAGCCAAGGTAGAACCAGAGACCCCAAAGCCCAGTTCACAGTCCTCTCCTCCTGCAAAGCCGTCTCCTGGCCCGTCTAAGCCCAGAGTAAGGGCAATTGGAGCAGTGTGTGGGTAAGAGCAGAAGATCTTAGACATAGTGGGGATAACACTCTATTGTTCATTATCCACAAGACTTTGAGCAAATTACTTCCCCCCCGCCCCTCTAGTCCTCATTTTCTTCTTACAATTTGGATATCTGAAACCCAATGTTTTTAGCTGATCTCATTACTCTATAATCACATCCCCTATCTTGACACTCTGCAATATTCATTGATTTCCCCAATCTATAAACCATCTATTTACAAAACCATAGACTCTCAGTAGCTCAAGATGACTGTAAAAATAAGTCATTCACCACACTTCAAGCAGGAAATTAAGGCATGTAATGTTAAGATATGAATAATTTTAGATACCTTTCATTACTTTGATTTCTTTTTGCTGGTAAATATTACAATTATTTAGGCAGCTGAAAACGCCATGTTAAAATGTCAGTAAATACAGTAACAAATCTAGCTCTTAAGCAAGTCCCCACCAGGCATCACGCAAACAGCAATTTGCTAGAATCATACATGAAAAACATCAGGCTATTTGAGGATTTGGGGTGATTTCCAGTCTGAAAAGTAGCCTATTTGAGAAGAAAGAACCATCTCCAGGAAGGAATTAATGGTCCAGTGGCTTTTGTTGTCAGTTAAGTAAATTTCAAGGTTTTTAAGGGTTGTTTTTTATAAATATCAAAGGAGGGAAAATTGGGTTAACTCTGATTGTGGTTTTAACCATTTGCTTTAATGGAGAGCTTTAGGCAAGGCTGGGACCCAAAATGAGGGAAAGAGTCACTTGGAGACCACACAGGGTATTCAAAAGAAAATCGGCCTCTTAACCCCGAGAGGGTCTGGTGCTGGCCTGAACAAGCATCCCTTTAAGGGCAAGCAAAACACTAGCCTGGAAAGGCATTGGCAGCAAAAGGGATCCACAGGAAACCAAGTGTCCTCGGTGCACAAGCAAGAAGCAGTGAAGCAAAAGGCTGTCCTTGAATATGAATGAAAAGAAACCCTGCCATGAGAGTTCTAGCCCCGAGAGGCCCACATACTCATCACTCTTGCTAATCCCACCTCACACCCAGCCCTGACTTCCCCACCCATCATGCATTCACCCCGCCACCTCCAACCATCACCCGTGCCCAGGACATTGCACTAAGCACTCAGTGATTGTCTCCAGATGGTCTTAAGACTTTGTCTTTCTTTACAGATTTGCATGTGCAAGACAGCTCCGTCCAGATTCTTCTCGCCTGTACCTAAGATTCACGCAATTTTAACTGAGCAACGAGCTGTGTGTAGCCATTGTTTAGACTTTCCCCGTGTGCCTTAGGCTGAGGCTGTGAATACTTACAAGGTTTACTTTTTTAAACCAACCCTCATGTGACAAAGGCTAAATTGCTTAACAAACAACGAGCTTTTATAGTCAATTAAAAAACACCAACAATTTTTAGAAAAGCAAAGTATGTGAAGAGACATTTCACTGAAAAAGAAATGCAAGTATCTAAAACATGAAAGAGTGCTCAAATTCTCTCATAATAAAAGAAAAACAAATTAGAACAATGAAACACCATTTCTTTTCATATCAGATTGGAAACAATTAGAAATTTTTTGGTATAGAGTAAGGCAGAGGGGAAACCAGCAGCTTCGTGAACTATTGATAGGAATATAAATTGTTATAACCCCAGTATAGGGCAATTAGGTAACAACTACTGAAATTTTAAATATATATATACTTTGATCCTTCGTTTTCACATGTAGGAATTTATACTTTAAAAATACTATACTACATGTAAGCAAAAATGGGTTACTATGATATTTATGGCAATATTATCATAATAACAAAAACAGAATATACCATAAGTGAAAACCAATATTTTGGAGGCTTCCAAATGTCCAAGAATCTATGCAGTTATTAAAAGGGATGAAGTAGATCTTTACCAAAAGATATCCAAAATAAAGCTTTAGTGAAAAAGAGGCTTGACTGTGTCACATAACACCCTGTTAATTGCCCCCATTACAACACAAGCGAAGTCACCTCTAGGGCCCAGAACTCTTCATACAATCAAAGAAGCCCACCTTCAGGCAGCATGCCAACGCAGTACGGGTAATATCTGGGTATTTGATAAGGATTAAAGGGAGAGTAAAACTCCTCCGGCAAGTATCTGTCTCTTGGTGTTCTAAAATTCCCATCTCACTGTGTTGAAAACATACCAAAGTATCATCTTGCCCAGAGAGAAGAGACTGCCTAGTTTGTCAGGCCCTAGGACAATGCCTTATTTGCATAATAAAAAATAAAGTTAAGCTTCAGTTAAATGAAATAAAATATAAAAGCCTGTCCTATTAACTTGTTAGGATAAATATACAACAAAACACTAAGTATCAATAGTTTTCCAATACATTTAAAGTAAAGATACAATTTAAAACAACCGACTCTCTTTCACAAAACTCTCCTTTCTTTGCTTAATAAAATCTTTTTTTCCCTCCTGCTTTAAGAGAAAGATTTAATGTTCCTTCACTAAAATTCAGGTATCAAATAGCTTGTCCACAGTTCCCTGGATGCTGGCTCAGGGCGGCAGCTATCAAGTTCATTGATTTCCTGCTAGCAAATTGGAAGATTTAATGGTGTGACTTCCATATGTTGCTAGTGGGTGATCTGGTCTCACTAGGGTCTCTCCAAATGGGAAAAGAATTGCTTCCTGCTAATCTCAGGCAGCCACTCTGCGTCCACATGCTTTTCCTCACTGATCTTAAACAGAAAGAATACAGGGAAAGATTAAGTTTCATTCTCCCATGCGTGTACATAAAAACCAATCGCCGTCTCTTTCTGATCAGCAAGATGTTACCTTGGCAACTACTTTGTACAGCTCTTATTCCTTCCTCCTTTGAAGCTCATCATTTGTGTAAAAACTATTTTGCCTCCTAATGACTAAGACAAGACATTAGCCAGCATGACTGGTTCCCTGGTTCTTCCAGACAAGGGTTATAAAACTGGCAGCCCAGGGGCCAAATTCAACACTCAGGCATGTTTGACCACACAAAGTTTTTTGGTTTTGTTTTCTTTTATTTTGATTTTTTTATGTAAGCCAACATGTATGAACCAGAAGATTTGACATGAAAACCCAAATTTCCAGTTCTCTTCAAAAATATTTAGACCTGAAAACACTGGGCCCACATCCTCAATAATCAGCTGCTTAGTACTGGGTGCTTCCATCCACTCAGCCCACTTCCCTTGGTTAGATTACCTGGTAGGCATTTGGCTGTGACCCCTGTTCTAGGATATATGCCCTTCAAAAAATGAAAATATTTAGAACTGAACAAAAGTTGCTTCTAAGCAAAGATGTTTCTCTTCCTCAAAACTCAACGGAACTTCAAACTCACCCAACGTCTTCCCAGCTGCACCAGTTTTTCTAACATTATTCTTAACTTTCAGCCACCATTCCTAATTAAAGCCAAAAATGTAAGATACTTTGAGGGTTTAACCAAGAAAGGCAAAGTTGAGGAGAGAAACAACCTGTGTCCACTGATCATTTAGGGTGGCAGTGAAGTTGATAAAGAAGGCAGTGGTCCTCAAACTTGAGCATGTGTCAGAATCACCTGAGGAGCTTGTTAAACCACAGGCATGTGGATCTCTTTCTGCCTCAGCCGGTCTAGGGTGGGATGCGAGAATTTGCATTTCTTTTTTTTTTAAAGATTGGCACCTGAGCTAACATCTGTTGCCAATCTTCCTCCTCCCCCTCCTCTCCCTTCTCCTCCTCCTCCTACTCCTCCTCCCTAAAGCCCCCCTAGTACATAGTTGTATATTCCAGTTGTGAGTACCTCTGGTTGTACTATGTGGGACGCCACCTCAGCATGGCCTGACAAGCAGTCCCATGTCCACACCCAGGATCCGAACCCACGAAACCCTGGGGCACTGAAGTGGAGCGCACAAACGTAACCACTCGGCCATGGGCTGGCCCCAGGATCTGCATTTCTAACAAGTCCCAGTGATACTGATGCTCCTGGTGTGGCTTTGAGCATCACCAAGTTCTCACTGTATCAAATATATTTGTAAATATATAGTGGCCATAGACAATAGAAGTTTATTTCTCTTTCACAAAACAATCCAAAGCAAGTTTTCTTCCATTCAGTGATGCAGGGACCCAAGCTCCTTTGAGCTGACATCTCTACTAAGCACTAGGACCATAAACAGACAGAAGTGGGGAAAGGTATCCAGAAATCAGACCACTTTTTGAAAGCCTTGGCATAGAAGGGTCACATAACACTTCCGCTTACATTCGTGAAAACTAACCAAATGATCATATCTAAATACAAAGGTTCTGGGAAATGTAGTCCCTGGTGGGACAGCCACTTCCCAATAACAATTCTACAAAATGGAAGGGAGAACATACACTTTTGTGGACATCTCTGCCTCAGCAGCCATGAATATGGCTCACTCATCCTCTGCTAACTTCCTTCCCCATTACCAGAAGGCCCTTCCGCCTTCTTGCTGCCCATCCAAACCTCAACACCCTTCTGGTTATATTTCACCCACACCAGAATTCCCAATAAAAAAATTTCCAGTCTTTCATCTTGATAAGTAGCTAAAGTAACTTTCCCCAAAGAGTTTGTTGTTTCCTTGAGGATATTTATTATGATCATTATAACAGCAAAGAACAAGATTCATTCTTCTCCAGTTAATCAGAAGGAAAATATAAACTGTTTGCATTTTGAAAGTTTTGATTAAAAACTTACTGGAGTCAAGTATCACATCAAATTACCTTTTTCCAAAAAATAACAAATAAATAGACAAAGGAAATAAGTAATGAAAAGTGCCTAAAATAATTAATATTGTGACATTATAACCGAAGTACTCTCCTTGTGGTGAATTAATACTTTCTAAAGTCATCTCTAGCTCCTAGGATCTAAGTGAGTTATGGAGGTGATCTGTGGGTTTCTAAAATCGGTTAAAACTAACAATGTAAAAATAAAATGAAGAGTGGCTCATTTACGATTGTAAGTAGCATAAAAATGAACCCAAACTAGCTTAAGCAAAAGAGAATTTATTGTTTCACTTAGGATTAAAAGTCCAGAGGCATACTTAGCTTCACCCGTGGCTGAATCCTGAGCTCAACAGGACCATTTTTCTCCATCTCTCGGCTTCATGTTGGAACAGAATGACAGCAATGGTTCTAACCCCTACACTCTCCTTAAATCCAGCAGATAAGATCAAGGGTTTCTCGATGAGGAAAACATCATTGTGGCTCATTGGCTATGAATGGGTCATATGTTCATCCTTAAAAATAATCATTGTAGCCAGGGGGGATTAATTGTGGGTGTCATGTGTGGGTCTCATGTGTCGGGTAAGTTTCACTTAATCCAACTGTGAGTTGGAGAAAGGGGTTCGATATATGGGAATTGAGGTATGGTTACTGTTGGGAGTTGAGGAGGCTCAATGTCCCACCTTTGGAACCAGTTGAAGGACCCAGGAGCCAGGTAGAGCGGCACAAAAATATCACCTTCATTACATAGTTTTAGGTCTGTTAACCAAGTGGGCTTGCTAATTCACGAACTAGATGGACCTGGCCCATCACAGACATGTAGTCTCCCATGGGCGCCTGCCCCTGCCGGATTTATGACATGGAGAAGCAGAGAATGCTCTCCACAAACTGACAGGTGACGAAGAGAAAAGTGCTGAGTTTAACAGGCTCAGCCACTGCACCAAAACTCACCCATTAGGTAAGTCACTCTTCCTCTCTTGGGACAAAGGGAGAAGGCGAGTAAGGAGATAGAAGAGCTAGGATTGTTACTCTGAAAAAGTCTCTACACACAACAACAGAGGAATGGGGAATAAATGTCTCCTTCCAACATTTAGCAAGAGAGTAAATGAATGATGATAGCAACAATAGATGTCACTAACAATAGGAAGTAAGACTTACTTTTAAACACATAGAGCAAATATATGCATCCAAATGGTTAGATCCTTTAGCTTTTTAGTTATAAAAGGATATTAAGCCCAACTATTACGGAAACACCATAATACCCTCTAGATACTGTACTTCACAGTTATTATCTCTTATCTGAGTTAGTGTTTTTCTATAGATGAAAGCTAGCCAAGTATAAAAGTGAACTTTATGTTGATGCTCTGGGTTAAAGTGGGAATGAGTAGCCAGAAGAATATGGCCAAGAGCTTAGGAAAGAGATTCAAACAAAATAAAGAGGAGATCCATATTGATCTGGACCTGATTCTAGAATAAAAATTCTGTGAGAACAGACTCCTTGTCTGCCCTGTTCACCATTGTATCTTTCCTCAGAGTCTAGAATGGAGCCTCTGGCATATAATAGGTACTCAATAAACATTTGTAGAATGGGCGGCTTAGGGGAGGTGTTTTTGGAATCAGAGGAAAAGAGAATCTTGTTTGGGGTTATACTGGCCACAAAAGAGCAATGTCAGTTTGGATCTAAGATTATTTCTTCATGGTAACTAAAAGGACCCTTCTTCACGCTACCTAAGACGTAGTCAGCTGACCTAGAAGAACTCAAGAATTAGGGAACCAAAAAATATCTGAAATGATAGTGGTCTTAGAGATAACTCATAGTAATTCCCAACAATGGTTGCATGTTTGAATCGCCTGGGGAGCACTTTAAAAATTCCAGTACCCAAAGCCCTACTTCCAAAGATTCTGACCCACACATGCGTAATTTGCAGTAACTCCCGAATGATTCTGACGGGCATACTGGACTGAGATCCACTGTTCTACTACAAACCCCTCATCTTGCAGAAGAGGCTGAGCTTAAAAACGTAAAGGATTCAGATTGTAACTTGATTGTCAATGTCAATATTCAGATGTATTTTGAAATCATAAATCATACAGAGGAAATACAGTCCTTAATGTCAACCCTACTCAGTTCCTGAAATGAATAGGTCTGAATCTCTCAAAATATTACCATAACCAACTATGTTTATAGGTAGAAAAGGACATTGATTCCAGCCCAGTACTGTGTCCTGGAAGCCATGGGGAGCCATTGACAGGTTTTTCAAAGTGAGTATCACGATGAAAAGGTGGTTTCCAGAGATGGACCTGACTATGGTGGAAGGATGGGTTAGAAGGAACAAGTCTAAAGACAGGGAAGTCACTTAACTGCAATGGCAGTTATCCAGGAATGAGCCTTTGCTCATCTAACGTGAGGTGGAGATGGTGAACACGAGCGTTATGAGAAGCTATCAACAGGGCAGCAGGCCTGATGGTCTAGGAGAATCCGGGTGAGCTGGACCCAAAGCAACTACAAGTTCAAGCTGTTTACTTCGTTAACCCAGCTTTGCATTCTAAACAGTTGCTTGCCCAGGAGCCGTCAGAAGCCCTTCTAAAGAAGAGGAAGGGGGAGTGTAAAGGAAGAGAATGCAAAGCCCTGGTGGGGGCCCAAGTCTAATTCATTTTGTCTCCCCAGGGTGCCTAACACACTGTGGCGTTTTGTGAATAGAACCAAGTAAAGAAAGAAAACAGTGATGGTTATCTCAGGAGAAGCCACTTCCCAGTCACTTGGGTGACCTCCAAAGTCCCCCAGGACCCTGGGGCCAACAGGGAGAGGGGGTGGAGGAGTGACACCTTCTACTTGGTGGACCCAAACCTGTTTCATCACCATGTTTTAAAAAATTAAGTGTGGCACAGCTGGTCCAGCGCCTGGCTTCAGAATGTTCCTAAATGTTCCCTCCCTGGACTTTTGAGGTTTCTGCTGAAATGGAGTCAACAGAAAGTCACATTTACCATTCTGTTACAAATCCATATCAAAACCATTAAAATAGATGTAAATAAAAAAAAAAATGTGTGCTAGATGAGTAAAGCTATCTCCCTCAAAAAAGACTCCCTCAAAATATTTTGCAAACCATCACCCAGCAAGTGAAAATTTTGTTTTCAAATTTTCTTTTATCGGAACCAACATTCCCTTGCACACCTGAGGGGCTGTAGAGCATGCTGTGTGTATTTATAGACGTGCATGCACAGCACCTTCCCTTTGCAGAGGCAGAAATGACTCCAAGGTGAAACGATCCTGCTGAAGGAGTTAGTGTTAAGTGGTCCCTCCAACAGCACTGATGGGGTGGGGGCCCAAGCAATTAGCCTCAAGCCGGCTCTGGTAGGGCCCCCAGGTCCTGAGAATGAGCAAGGCAATTCCCAGCAGCCCACTCCCCAGGGTGTTACCAGGGCCCCCTTAAATGCCTCCAGTAATGGGTCTTTCACAACTTCCCTTAGGAGAGGATGCCATGGGCTAATAGACATCACTGTCAGGAAGGTTTTTGTGCTGCCAGGCTTACATTTTCTTTTCCGCAGTTTCAGCTTGTTGCTCCTAATTGCCTCCCTTTGGACGGCCCAGCTTACAGGATCACAGCCTGGCCTGCCTCAGCACCTCTCTGCCAGAGGTTCTTCATTCAGAATGGCCCACTTAAAATACAGTGTCACGCAACCCGGCTCCAACTCAGTGCCGGGTCCCAGAAGTTGGCCCACTGTCCCACCACCTTCTGCCTTGCTTGGGGCCTCCTCCTGGTAAGCCAGGGAGCCCCAACAGGTGACAGCACACCACCATCTCCTTCCTCCTTCTCTACCCACCTGGGTTTCCTCACAGGGTGTGTGTTCCTACAGCATTTGGAACACAGCTGATGGAAGCAGAGCTCTGGGTACCAAGCCAAGGAGACACAGCGTTAATTATTCTCTCTTCCACAAGGAAAGGTCAGAGGGCTGTGCCGTGCGATGAACATGGACCTGGGGTATAGTGAGCACTGCATCTCCAGGCTGAAAACCAGGGGGGTTCTCACTCAATTCCCTCACTCCTGCTGTGCCTTTTAACTAACTTTGAAATTCCTCTCACTGCTGTGGCTGCCTCCATGCTGTTTCCAAGGGCTAGCACCCCACACAGATTGATTTGGTAACCACTGCAAGAATTTCAGAAAATGAGTACTGGAAGAGGAAGCCAGGCCCGAAGTAATTAAAATGATTTGTTACGCATGATTCAGGTAGGCACAAAGGGGTACCTGGACACAGAGAATGAAAGATCAAAAGGCCAGCAATCTGAAAGCAGGAGCTCGACTCCGGAGGAAAACAAGCCATCTGACGGCACCCAGATTGTTGCCAATTGAACACCCTCCCCATATTTTTGGCTTCTCCGTGAGATCAGACAGAGGGAGATCATTTTTTTTTCACTTTTGCCTTCAGCAATTAGCTTCCAGAATGAAAAATTCAAATATACGTGCCATATTTACAAGGTCACAAGATCTCCCCACCTGAAACTATTTGTCAGTGGAAAGCGTGTGCTATTTAAGCCCCAGGAATGGAGCTGCCAGAGTGAATATTCCTGAGAAAGTACATGTCCTTGGGAAGCTTGCTGGTGGCTCTGGAAAGTCCTTTCTGTGATGGGACCTCCTCCTGCCCACTGGCACCCTACCAGGCTGTGGGGTGTGGAGGCAGGATCAGGCAGGAGAGGGGCAGAGCCCAAGCAAGGGTGCACATGAGCACGTCTGAGGGAGCCACCTTGCAAAACCACAGCAGGGGATTTATAATACACAACACAGTGTCTGGCCATGCAGTTCTCCACCCCAGTGACATTGATCAAGAATCAACCATCATATTTGTAGAGGAGGAAGACATTTCCTCTACCCGCTGTGGGTTCTTCTGGCTGGAGAACGAATTAAATTCACATAAGACAGAATAACAGGAGAAAATTAAACAAAGCCTTATAACATGTATACACGAGGGAGGCTCAGGCAACCTGAGCAACTCGCCACAATGGCCAAAGCCACCACCTTAAATACCCTCCTCAGCTAAAGACAAAGGTGGATGTTGACGGTGGGGGGAGTCAGTTACAAGAGGTTACCAGACAAGTACGGTAAACAAGAGTAAGATTATTATTCAGATTTAAGTCCTTGCCTTCCACATTGATAAGAGTTTCTAGAGATAAGGTCATCCCCCCTTCTTCCTGGTACAGAGAGGGAGACGCCTTTACAGATGGAGATTTCCTTTACAACGTAAATATATCTTAACAAAGGCTAAGTAAATTCTACTTTTCAGAGTCTCTTTCCTGTCTGCAGTTTTTTAAAAGTAACCAGCCCGAAATAATCCTCATGCCAAAGAGACATATCTTGGGGTGGCCAATTCCAGTCCCCCACATATTATTTTCCAACACTATTGATACCTCAGATCTTCTGAAATTTTGCCGCAATAAATACATTCATCTATCTTCCCCATTAACTAGCTGTTTGGCCTCCCACCAACCTTCGGCAGTCACACTCCTGCTCCCAGCTCATATTCCCTCCAGAGTTCCTTGTAGGCCCTGGGAAGTTACACTTGTTCGGGACTGTAGTGACGCAGGACAGACCTGGAGTTGGAACCCATGGCTCTGGTAAAATGAAAACAGAAGCCTTTTTTCGTCTTTGTGGTTTTTCCTTTCTCATCCCTTTCCATAAAATGACCTCGAGATTCCTTCCACTCCAGAAATATAATTCTTACCTCCTGTAAAGAGGACTGAGTGATGCAGAGTAAGCACTACAGAGGGAGTACTAAGTTTCGTATTTACACACACCCCTAAGATCAGTTTGTTGTGTATTGTTAGTGCCCTTGAGTGGATTCTGACTGCTAGTGATGCTGTGTACAGCAGAGTGGATCCCTGCCCAGTCTTTTTGCACAATCCTCTCACCTTCCAGTGCTGTATCAGACAATGCTCCACGGCTATTCACAGGGTTTTCATGGCCAGTTTTTTGGAAGTGGGTGGCCAGGTCCTTCTTCCTAGTCTGTCTTAGTCAGGAAGCTCCACTGAAACCTGTGTGCCATGGGTGACCCTGCTGGAATTTGAAATACCCATGGCATAGCTTTCAGCATCACAGCAACATGCAGCCGCCACAGGATGACAACCGACAGACGGGCGGAGTTGTTCCCTGACCAGAAACAAACCCAGACGTCGCTGGTGAGAGCACCACTTCTTAACCACTGGGCCACCAGGGCTGCCTATCAGATCAGTACCATCCTGATAATCAATATTAAAATGGAGAACCTAAGGATTAGGGAGGTTAAATCACAGAGGTAGCAAGTAGAGTATATAGGGGTCTCCACCACCTCTATGAATAAATACCGGATTTCCTTCAACATCTAAGACTGCATTTGCTAGTGGTTTCCAAGTTGCTGTGGAGACTAAACTGATCAAGCATCCAAACACCCACGAGGTATTGTTTTCATGGAATGGACTTTTGATAGAATTGATTGACCTGAATGAGTGTTGCGTTGACTGGGGGACTCCCCTGTGCTTTGAGTAGGGTTTTCCTAAGAGGCTGCTGCCTGGGTGCTGGTCTTGCTCCAGGACCCCTGGGGGCCTGCACACCGTTGGTAGGATGATGTCGTAGGCACTGACCATGATTATAGAAAGAAGCAAATGAACTTGTGCAGTGGTCCCATTATCACCTTGCTCTGAGCAGAAGGTCCTTAACATTCCTTCTCCCTTCTAACAGTCTCAGAAATCCAAGAGCCCCAGTTATTCTGCCATAATCCAGAAAACCCTCACAGAGGCCCTGTTGACTCCTTAGCTCCAAGAGACAGGGATGCCACGAGACTTTCTTCCCTGAGCCAGGCTTAAACGGAGTTGTTTCCTGTGGCAGAGAAAGATGGTGTGGACAAAATGGTCTTTTTTGTGCTGTATCGGTGCTTCTCAGGCTCGTGTGTATCCGCACACACAAATCACAGGAGAGCTTGTTAAAATGCAGATTCTGTTTCAGCACGTCCAGGGGCCTGCGATGCTGCATTTCTAACAAGCTCCCTGGGGATGCCCATGCTGCCGGTCCCGACACTGCCAGTGGCCAGGTATTATTTACACGTGTCTCTTTTTCAATGGGAAGCCCTCAATGTTGCATTTGGACAACGAAGTTCTGTAAGACTAGAGGTGATGGCCTCCCCTCACTGCTGGGAGTCAGAGGAGGGTTTTCCTCTGAAGCAGAGAACATTCCCAAAGTCAGTCACCTGGGAAAGAGTTCTTCAGACCATCTAGAGAGGAAGTGCCTCACCCTCGGCTGGACCAACACATCCGCGGCTGAGGCTCGAGCAGTCCCTCAGGGATGAGGGATCCTGGCCCCCAGCAGACGGACAGATGGGGCCATAACTGGAAGAAAAGTCAACTCTGCCTTGTAACCCTAGCTGTGTGCAGTTCCTTTTGTGGCCAGCCTGCCTCAACTGTGAATCCCAGGAATTAAAAGAAGGGTCGAGCGTCCCCTTGAGACCCAGAACATTAATAAAGAATTCATGCCCTGAAACCAGCTTGGTGGGGCCTGCAGCAATTAGCTAAAGCCCTTCAACAGGAAGATCAATCTTGAGGAATAAGGGGTGGATCTTTAAGTTCCAGCTGCAATTCTCACTTGGAGATTTCCCCTCCATCGCCAAATATAAAGGATCTACATTTGATTATCAAGGGAGAGAGAAGTTTCCAGTGCATGGTAATAGTATGAAGCTTAAAAAATAAAAAATTTTTTTAAAAAACAAGATTTTTAAGTCTCGGAAACTTGGTTCCTCAGTGCTGCTGGTGGACATGAGGTTGCCAATGTAGTGGCTAAAGACTGGATGCCACAATTCTAGAAAGGGTGACTGTGCATGAAGCCAAGCAGCCTGGCTTAGCATCCCCTAGTGAAGGCGGGGCCAGCCTTCACAGGCCCTGCTTCTGATGAGCTAAGGGACTTGACCATTGGCATTTCTCTAAGGTCATTTGTCTAAGCAGGAATCAACCCAAGTTCTGATCTTCCCTAACAGTGTAACTGCTTGGTGCCCATTTCGCCAACCATTAAATAACACTGGTTCCAACGGGAGAGAGGCCATGGCCAGACCAGCCTTTAACAAGCATCCCAGGGCCTGGGCAGACTTCGAAGGAACGAGCATATTGAGATATTAGTCAAAGCTCAAAAACAATGGGTGCCTGCGCCCTCTAAGTGGCTCGTGTGTTACAGATCTGACAAGTCTCATTGATTTAAATGGCTGGAGCACTGCTTGGATTTTAATCTCCTTCACCCTTATACCAAGGAGGTCGCTGTTTAAACGCTTTTACTTAATAATGTAAACACCTGTCACACAACAGGGGCAAAGCTATTAAGGAGAAGGATTATTTAAAGCAACGCTTCTGAATACAACACTGCTATTATTGTCTTATCCTCAATTGCCAGAGTCTGAGCTTGGCTTCTTTCTTAGATCCAGAGACAATGGCTAAGTTGCCTAGTGTTCTGTCCCCCAGAGGGGTCTGCAGAGGGTCCTCTAATCTGCACACACAATGGGCATCGGCTCACATACTGTCATCTGAAGGCCCCCAAATATCTGACCTGCCAAGATTGTTGCTGTCACAGCATATGTCTACCAAAGTCCCTTGCTAAAATGGAAAGCTGCTTCCACAAAGGGGGACCAAGCTATTATCCTGGTAGCTACAAGGTGTGGGGATTAAACTTTTGAAAAGTATCATCTCTTTTATACCTGCAACAACCATATGATTTAGTGCTACTGTGATCCCCATAACCTGAAGTACAGAATACTTAAGTAACTTTCTCAGGGACACACAGTATTTAGCAGGAATAAGATTAGAATCTGGGGCTGACTTCAAAGCATGCGCTTTTAAGCACTCTGCCATAATGGCTCTCTCTCTCAAGGACCCATCAGTTTACCACATAACCTGGCAGGATGAAACCCTAGAAGAATGGTCTAGAAGAGAAAGAGCCCAAGCCTGGAGGGCTGCTGGGAGGAAGGGTCTAAGGGTGTGCCCATTGGAGGTGTGGGCCTTTGGAACAGAATATTGGCATCAGGAGGCCCAGGAGTTAGGATCAGGAGGACAAAGGACCCTAACACATTTAAGAAGATGCCAAGACTAAAGATATAAGGGTGCTACCTAGAGGCTAGCTTAGAGGAAGGGTGCCCCTGGCTGCCCAGTCTCTCTGTTCCTTTGCCCAAGCTGCCTGGACGAGCACCTGAGGCTAAAGCACAGCCCCCACCCCCACCCCACCAACCCCCTGCCCATGTCTCCTGAATGTTCATTGTAGCTTCTCGTCTTAGCAAAACCCAGGCCAGCTTGGGCCCTACCAATAGCACCCAAAGTCCTTCTGTCATCTAACCAACTGCTGGTTAGTGACGTTGGCCCTAGGAAGGAGGGCACACTTATGGGATAGCACAGGCCCCAACAATCACTGGCCTTTATCCAAGCTACTGATGGATGTTGGTGTGGTTTATCAAGACCAGCCCTCCACAAACTCATCTTAGCGGTGAAGGTCAATCTCTTTGGCTTGGTCCCAGCACCTGAATTCAGCAGTGCTTTGGTGAACAAGTCCTTTATGACAACACGAAACAAGAAGAGAGAAAATAGCTCATCCATTTATTCGACAATATTTATTGGACACCTTTTATAAACCAGGCACTGTCCTTGGTACTGTGGATAAAGCAGAGAATAGGAGAGTCAAGGTCCCTCCTCAAGTGGAACATCCAGTTGTGTAGGAGACAGAAAGCAAATCGGTAAAGGGGAAAAAAAGATAATGCTATGTTTTGAAAGAAAGTAATCAGAGTATGCTTTCTCCAAGAGTGATGTTCAAACCAGCAGCATCAGCAAAACCCAAAAACTTGTTAAAACACAGATCCTGGGGCCGGCCCAGTGGTGCAGCAGTTAAGTTTGCACGTTCTGCTTCAACGGCCCGGGGTTTGCCAGTTCGGATCCTGGGTGCAGACATGGCACCACTTGGCACACCATGCTGTGGTAGGCGTCCCACATATAAAGTAGAGGAACATGGGCACGGATGTTAGCTCAGGGCCAGGCTTCCTCAGCAAAAAGAGGAGGATTGGCAGCAGATGTTACTCAGGGATAATCTTCCTCAAAAAAAAAAAAACACGCAGATCCTCACGCCCCTCCCTAGACAAACTGAATCAAAAACTCTATGTGTGGGCCCCCACAATCCTTGTTTTAACAAACCTGCCAGAGGATTCTGATCTCGGTTAAGGTTTAAGAACCACTGAGATAGGAAGTGAGGGTGAGGAGGGGAACACCTTTAGATAAGATGATCAGGAGAGGCTTTTCTGACATTCAAACTGAGACTTGAGGGATGAAAAAGAGACATGTAGGGGCTAGCCCCAGGGTGTAGTGGTTAAGTTCATGCGCTCCGCTTCAGTGGCCTGGAGGTCCCAGGTTCAGATCCTGGGTGCAGACCTACATACCACTTGTCCAGCCATGCTGTGGTGGCATTCTACCTACACAACAGAGGAAGATTGGCACAGATGTTAGCTCAGCAACAAACTTCCTCAAGGAAAAAAGAAAAAGAAACATGCCAGGCAAAGGCCAAGAGAAAAAAAATTCCAGGCACAGAAAACAGCAGGTGCAAAGCCCCTAAGGCAGGAAAGAATTTGTTACGGTGGCAGAACAGAAATGAGAAAAGTATGACCAGAGCTTAATTATTGAAGCAGAAGCTGATGAGAACAGGGGCTAGGAATTCGTACAAGGAATTATAGACCTCAGTAAGGAGCATAAATTATAAAGTGATATCAATACTCTAATGAAAGAAAAATGCTCCTATAACGGCATATAACACATGTATCTGACCTAGACTGAGGGTCAGGGAGGGATTCCCAGAAGTAATGATGTCTGAGAAATCAACGGCAAGTACAAGACAACTAAAAAGTTAGGGGAACCATCATGTACAAAGGCCCTGAGGCAGGAAAGAGCATGACACTGCCAGGAGAAACTGTGAAAGACTTTGAAATAGGGAAAAAGGATTACTGAATGTTCTAACACACCCTCCCTGGTCTTTCATTATCTTTGACCTATTTTACAACTATTGCAAGTTGTAGAAAACTGAGAGTAATGCAGATGATTCTTGTCCATAGAAATGCAAAATAATTTTGCCCAATGGAATGCAATTCATTATTGCCCTATGAATATGGCTAGTTTTGCGTCTATTAACAAATTCATTACAGTATTTCCTGATTGTCTATATATACATGTGTGTATCTGTTTATGTGTGTGTCTGTGTGTGTCTTGTGTTTTCTGAATTCTCCTTTGAACAAGTCATGACATCTTACTGGTTCTCTCATTAATCAATGAGCTAAAAAATCTTTGACACGTGTTCATTTTATATTTGTATAATTGTAAGTAATAATTTTACCTTTTTCAGAAGTTATTTTTTAACAGCATACACAAGGAATTGCAAAAAGCTGCTACGGAAGTGGGTTGACAGATAAAATATAGGACACCCCATTAATGTGAATTCAGATGAACAAGAATATTTTGTATAAATATGTCCAAACTATTGTATGGGACATATTCATGCTAAAAAAGTAGTCATTGTTTCTCAGAAATTCAAACTGAACTGGGCATCTTATATTTGAATTTGCTGACTCTGGCAATGCTACAGCATGGTGCCTGACTGTGCTCCCCTCACCGCAGCCCTGCTTACTCTCAGGCTCAGAACCAGAAAGAAACACCTTTCATTCAGTCTTTGACTTCTCCTCAGAGGCCACATCAATGCATCTCCTCTCCAAATTCCAAAGCAAAATTTCACCTTGTGCATCAAAAAAAAATTGCTTCCATCACCCCTTTCACAGGGGCAGGTACAGCGGGCTCTCTACAGTGACGCTTCTTCCGCCCTGGGACACGCTGAGTTACAGTATTCTTGGAAAAACTGCTGTCTTATTTCCCACCTGCCTATAAAAGGCTTCGTTTCTGCCACTTAAGAGTGTGAGGTGCCATTTACTCTGAGGTTTGGGGACAAAAAAAAAAAAAAGAGAGAAAGAAGGGCTAGTTCCCTGGAATACCCACAGCAGGATCTGATCCTGTCTCAGATCTCACACCCCCTCGCCCCATCCCAAACTGCCTGTCTCTTCCCCAGCAGGCTTCACTGCTTCAGGCTGAAACCTTTCCATATTCAAGCCACCTATTAAAATGCAAACATCCCCCCAGGAGAACACCCTAACCTCGGCTAACATTTTAGCAGGAATTGGCTGACAAGACAGGATGCACAAGCCAAGCCCTCGATGGAGGCAAAAGCTCCTATTGGAGCTTGGTAAGGATTGAAGGGGACAGGCAGGAGGAGACCCCAAGAGAGGAGGAGGGCGTTACACAGGAGACCTGAAGTCAAGCCTTAGGTCGCTGGCCAATCTTTGTATATAATATAAAATGTAGGGAAGGATCATTTTACAATGGAGGCCAAATGCTCTTGTTATTTTCTCTGCCTTTCCCTACAATGTGATTAAGTACCCCCAAAAGGAATATCTTCATGGTAATATATTTTTGACTCAGTGGGCATCCCCACAGGCTGGCAATAAAAAGACAGCTGCAAAATTGAGGACTACCCCCCCCAAAAGGAGTTCCAATCATCAGCAGGACTTTGATTACATTTTCTCAAACTCCTTTGGGTCTCAGAGGAATTATTATCACTTTCCGAATGCAGAGGACAATGAATGGGTCCGGCTCTTCCCAGAATGTAGGAGTGAGAGCCTGGCAGACAGATTCCCTCCAGATTGAATAAATGCTGGGGGGTCCAGGGGGAGGATCACTGTCCCCAGGAAGCAGCCATCCCTTTTAAAGCAGCGGCTGTGCACACCAACTTTGGCTCCCAACTTTTGTAATATTTCTCTGTTATAAATTGGGCAGCACAGCATGTGGGTCAAGAAGCCATTTACAAGCTCTCTCGAACAAAATTTTTTTCCCAAGGACTTAATTTCTTAAAATGTTGGAGCAATTGTTCTCTTGGAAAGTAGGACAGTCTCTCTTTGAGTCTGCCAGACAAAAACAAAACTAAACAAAACAAAAAAGCAAAGACTCTGAAAGGATAGCTGGAGCAGGCTTCCTTCTGAGCACCTGGAGGCCCCGCCCTCATCAGCCTAAGCTGCTAGATCTGTCTAATGAGAACAGATGGTGCCCGTTGGGAGAGGGGCTCCATATTATATGCTTCCCTGTCCTCCTTCTGAAACCAGATTTTCGCAGATCTTTTTTTACTGAGAATTAGAGCCGGTTGTTTAAGTGGTAGCCTAGATGTGCGCCAGGAAAGTAGGATGGTGATATGCACTAGTACATTTGCTGCTGACTTTTGGAGAGCTCAAAGCACTTCATAACAGAGGGGGTGAGGTCTTCTGAAGGCCCCACTTCAAGGATGGAGGAAAAGGTTGCCATGAACAGCCCACAGAAGGTGACTCACCTAGTTATTGGCAGAGAAGAAATGGCAGCTCCCCTAAGCCCCCCACTCCATGATTCTGGCTACCTATTGCCACCATGTGGCTGGAGCATGGGACAGTCCCAGTGCAGGGTGCAGAGTGTGGGAGGGCAGAGATTCCACATCGGGGTTGCAAAGGTCATTTCCAGGTAGAAGAAGCCAGGCTGAACCTGAATCTGGTAACTTTGGCCACCCACACCCCCACCCACGCCTCCAAGTGGTGGAAGTCACCTTAGTACCTGTGGGGGGAAGCTGTGTCTCATCCTGCAGTGCTGGGGTGAACTCAGAGGCACCCCTGCAGGGGTATCCACAGAATGAAGGCGAAGAGAGAAGCAGTTTCAACAGCAGGAAACTCCTGAATTTTAAACTCTGTTTTTCACAAAAGTTATTTCATTGTTGTCATAATTACCAAATTTAAATTACCTCTATTTTCGGCTCTCAGGAAGCCATAAAGAGAGAAAGGAGAGATTTTCACGGTGAGAAATGAGAAATGATGAGGGGGAGAGGGCTGCCTCTGGAGCAGACTTAAAGAGGAAAAAATGTTTCTGGAATCGGATGCATCTGAGGCATCTGAAAAGGAAGGAGAAATGGGCACTGGGTGAGTGGCCGGGGAAAATGGGAGAGCGGGGAGCCTAGACGCTGAGCCTAGAATCAGGTTAGAGGTAAAGCCTGAATGAAGTTCTCCCGAGGGATTTTTCAATGGTGGCCATTTAAAGTGAATACTAAAATGAACGTAGAAACTGAAATCATGTTGCTTTGTGTGCCTGTGGGCAGTGTTTGCAAGGATGGGGATTAAACACTCAGAGTTCTAGATTTTTTTTCTGTGTCTTTAAAAAAGTAACAGTAAAGCAAAAACAGGAGCCACTAGAGAAATGAGAATGTTAATCAACCAATGGACCCTTGCCACCTCCCCTGGGGAGATGTGATATTGTGATTTATAATAAGAAATACATATTTGGTCTTCTCCTGGTTTCTGGCACAGAGCTCCTAAAACCCTTGGAATTTCTTAAGTGATGAGATTGATAAAGGTGTCTTTTGTTATGTTAATGAGATGACTTTTGGAAAGCCCCTAGATCACGTAAGGATAGGGACCAGAGGAACCAACCAGGATTAAAGGGTTGGAACTTTCGCTCCCACCCTCCTGACCTCAGGGGAGGGGATAAGAGCCAGAGGTTGAATCAATCACCCATGGCCAGTGATTTAATCAATCATGCCTATGGAATGAAGCCGCCCTAAAAACCCCAAAGGCCAGGGTTCAGAGAGCTGCCAGGTTAGTGAACACGTGGAGGTGCTGAGAGAACGGCACACCTGAAGGGCATGGAAGCTCTGAGCCATTTCCCCAAACCTTGCCCTGTGCATCGCTTCCATCTGGCTGTTCCCTTTCACAATAAACTGATGATCTAGTAAGTAAAATGTTTCTCTGAGTTCTGTGAGCTTCTCTAGCCAAGTAATTGAACCTGAGGAGGACGTTGTGGGAACCTTTGATTTATGGCCAGTTTGCAGAAGTATAGGTGACAACCTCAGCTTGTGACCAGTGTCTGAAGGGGAGGGTGGCAGTCTTGTAGCACTGAATCCTAAACCTGTGGAATCTCATATTATCTCTGTAGATAGTGTCAGAATTGAGTTGAATCCTCCAACATACCCTACTGGTATCCAAGAATTGCTTGGTATTGTGTAGGAAGCCCTGCCACCCCCACACACGTGTGCACACACACACACACACACACACATACTGGAATTGGGTCCAGGAACCCGAAATAGTACATCTGTCAACAAAGGCTGAAATCCCTGCCCACTTTATTGTTCTTCTATCAGCTAAGAATGTATGTGTGTGTGTGTGTGTGTGTGTGTGTGTGTGCGTGCATTTCTCAACAATTTGTAAAGGCTTTGTTTGTGCAGGAGTGGACTCCACTTTGGTTTCTAAATATATGATCCTTGTAAGTAATATCCAGAATCGTAAAGAGTGATTACTTTTTGGTAATTATGGAACTATGATATCTATAGCTAATAACTCTCTCTGATCACATACTTATTATATGCATACACATGATATAATGTAATTTTCAGAATAACCCTCTGAGCATGCCTTGTTCTCCCAGTTTACAAATGAAGAAACACATGTTAAATAAATTGCCCAAAGTTACTGCTATGGATTGAATTTTTTGGTCCCCCCCAAATTCATATGTGAAGCCCTAACCCCCAGTGTGACAGTAGTAGGAGATGAGACCTTTGGGCACGAATTAGGTCACCAGGGTGGAGCCCTCATGAATGGGATTAGAGCCCTTATGAGAAGAGAGCTGATCTCTCTCAGCCATATGAGGACACAGCAAGAAGGCAGTCAGCTGCAAGCTAGGAAGAGGGCACTCGCCAGGAACTGAATCAGCCGGCACCTTGATCTTGGACTTCCCAGCCTCCAAAACTGTGAGAAATAAATTGTTGTTTAAGCCACCCAGTCTACAGTATTTTTTTATAGCAGCTCAAGCTGATTAAGATACTGTAAGATAGTTACAGTTAGTAATGGAGAAAACTTGATACAAAGTCAGTGCTCTTTCTACTACGTAAGATTGCATCTCAGCACAACCTAGCTTGACCAACTTCAGTCTGGACAGGACAATCGCAATAACATCCATATATTTGTGTGGCTCATAGAGTCGACAAAGCACTTTCACATCCATTACTTAATTTAGAGTGTGTTGTAAAAAGTGTGGTCTGGAATCTTTAGACCTCAACACCTAGATCCTAATACACGGACACATTATTGTGTATTGTTTCTAACAGAAACCAACTTTAAACTAATAACATGCAGTGTTGCAGAGAATGCAGGGACATGGGCATTCTCTTACACCCTCGCTGAACATGCCACATGGCATAAACTTTCTAAAGAATAACTTAGTAAGTTTTAAAAGTCCACAATCTTTGACCCAGTTACTCTGCTTCTATTACTATATTTTAAGAAAAGGGTGAGACATGCACAGAAAGATTAGTAAAAAGAATACTCATTACAAGAAAATAGATGAGTATAAACAGGGAAATAACCTAAAAGTCCAGAAAATCATTAAATAACTAAATAGATTACAATATATGTTTATAACAGAACACCATACATCCATTATATATCATGCTATCAAAGAATATGAAAGATATGTAAAACACTCCTAATATAGTTTAAGTGAAAAAGTAAGTCACAAAGCAGTATACAAAGTATGATTCCCAATTTTGTTTTAAAAATGTACCTACATATAAATGTGACCAAATATAAAGAATTTTACTGCTAATGATGGTTGACTCTGGATGGGAGTGTTATAGGTGATCTTTAATTTCCTTCTCATTTTTCTAAATCATCTATACTGAACACGTATCTTTTCCATCAGGGAAAAAGAAAATAGAATGCAATTTTCAATTTGGAATATTTGTACAGGAAAGCCTCTCCACTAATCAATTTTTTGCAAAAAGATCCCAAAACTCTCATTCACACCCACCCTCAGCCTCAGATCTACATTGGAACTCAGGCTCCATCTGCAGTATTATCACATTCACTCCCATTGTTCTTGAAAATTTAAGTCTTTTCAAGGACTCACAAGGCTTCTGTGGTGTCTCCAAAGGTAGGAATTATGTCTTAGTCATTTCTGTACCCCCCAGCACCAAACACAATGCCCAACTCAAAGTAACTGCTCAATGTGTTCATTAATTAGACAAATAAATCACCAGCCTTTAGTCCCCGAGTCAGATTATCACATTTATCCCTCAGCCCCTCCTGTGTAATGAGATCAAGAGAAATATCATAGCAGCAATGCACAGCACCACTGTGTTTCATTTCCTATTTTTCCAGGAGCACACTTGATCCGTGCATCCTGTGAATCATCGCAACTGCACCTACCCCATTCATTACCCCTTGTCACACTCAGCAAAGACATGACGGCCAAGCAAAAAAGCATGACCAAGCCCTTAGGGAACCTGGACAGATGCAGGAGTGAAATGACATGTCAGTTCTCTTGACCACCTGTGCTACCTCATCCTCAGTCTAACAATGGGTACGTGGGATCTGACCAAAGTTCTTGGCGAGGGTCACCTGTCCCCTGTGCACCACACTTTACATAAAGTAGCAATTCAGACTCCCCATCAGGATCGCCAGGAAGCCATCCAGTCTAATGCATGTTCACAAAGGGCCAGGCCCTCGGAAGACAAAGGGGAATACTTGCTGCCACGTAGCTCTGCCAGCTGTTGGCTGTGTGGAGGACAGGACGCCGGCAGGATGCCCAATAGCTGCTCCTGGTGAGCTGATGTGACAGAACCAAGAAAAGCATGGTCAGGCAAAGCCCACCAGCTTGTGTCACTATTAGAAATGCCCATACCCTTTGACTCATTAATTCTACTCCAAGAAATTTATTCTACAGAAACACTTTCACATGTGCATAAAAGTATATGTAAAAGCATATTGATCACGACTGTGTTTGTTTTAACAAAAAAAGAATCATGTACAACTTCAGTGTCAAGTGATAGGAAACCAGACATAATATGAAATACTATCCAAGTATAAAAAGACCTTCTAACCCTCATGTAACATTCATATTACATATGTGCCAGGATCTAAATATGTTACGTGTTAACTCATTTAGTCCTCCAAGCAGCCTATGAGGGAGGTCACTGTTATTAACCCCACTTTATGGGTAAAGAAACTGACCCACAGAGTAGTTAAGTCAACTTCCCAGGATCACTTAGATAATATGTGATGGATCCAAGATTCAGAAGGAGATGGTAAGGATCTAAAGTCCACACTATTAACAATGTTTCATATACAAACATGAGTCACTTAACGATGAGAATACATTCTGAGAAATGCATCATTAGGTGATTTTGTCATTGTGCAAACATCATAGAGTGTACTTACACAAACCTAAATGGTATAGCCTACTACACACCTAGGCTGTCTGGAATTAATTTTATGGGCCCACTGTCGTATATGCAGCCCATTGTTGACTGAAATATCATGATGTGATACATGACTATAATACCAAAATGTGAACAGGATCTGAAGTCAGCTACATGGTCGGTCCAACACATGACCACCAGCAAGAATGAGGTCAATTTTAATGTCCTGGGATAGAAAGATAAATGCAATGTATTGTTAAGTGAAAAAAGCACATTGTAGAACAATCTACACATTCCCACTTTTACTTTTAAAAAATCTACACAAAAATAAATACATAGGCAAAAACATGTGAGGATGCTCACCAGATTGCTAACGGTTGGTACCTCTGAGAAAAGGACTGGAGGGGAGGTGGGGAGGCCGGGGAAACTAAGACCTTCCCATATTATTTGCATTTTATACAAATGAACATGTATCCCTTTGGTAATTTTGAAAAGAGAAGAAAATTAACAAAGGAAAAAAGAGTCACCCAGGGAGAGCCCATCAAGAAGCAGACTGTCTGTGTGAGGAAGGCCAGTTTAGGGGATCTGCCCTCCAGGAGAGGGACTTCTTTCACAAAAAGGCAGCGTCATAAAGGGCACAACCTAAGTACACTGGCCCCAAGAGGAGTGCTATTAGCCATGCATGCAACAAGTCAGGTACCCAACTTCAGATCCAGCTACCGAGCAGTTGCTTGGCATACAGGACAGTGTGCTTTGGTAGGAAGAGCTCCGGCCTTGGAGTCAGAAGGCCTGGGTTGGAATCCCAGCTCTACCTCCAACAAGCTATATAATCTTGGTCCACTCAGCTCTTTGGGCCTCAATTTCATCTTCTGTAAAATGTAGATAATAATATCTATTTCACAATGTTGTTCTGAGATTAAACAAGAAGATGTGCTGGTATCAAGCTCAGCGTCCATCATTTCATAGGAATGCAATTGATGCTAGTTAAAGATGACCTCACTAGTCACGGAAGTCGAACGAGACCCGGTCTCCTGACCCCCAATCCAATGTTCTTTCCATTAAGCCCCAGTATCCTGTTTGCCCAGGTCTTTGCCTTTGGAGTGGAAGAGGCAAAATAAGACATGCTCAGCCCAGACCACATCCACACGGCGCCATGTTCCAAATGCTCATGGACTTGTGCTCCTCAGGCCTCTAACTCATGTTAACCTTGAAGATTTTTCTTGAAAGGGGCCACAGTAACTGGGAACACTGTTTCCCAGGCTGAGGAATAAGCTTTAGAAACCTCAGTGATTAATAATGTGCTCTACCAGAGCACCTCGTGACCAAGCTTTTTATGACTCTGCCATGTGGCCTCATTGTGTGATATTGACCAAGTCTCTTAATCTTTCTGTCTCATTTTCCTCATCTACAAAAAGGAGAATAAATAATCTCTGCCTCCTTCCTAACAAGGTTGTTGAGCAGATCAAATGGCATGATGGAGATAAACCTCTATGGCAGAGACTGTCAATCATCTACCGCTATCCATTCTCCCCTCTTTTCTCTTGGTAATAACATCCCAAACTCTAATGTAGACTGCACAGCCAGAAACTACAGTTCCCAGACTCCACTGCAGCTGGACGTGGGCAACCAACAAACAGCTTACCAATGCAATACAAAGAGAAACGATATCTGCAATTTTCAGGCCATGCCTTTAAAAAAAGCTGTTTGCCTTACTTTCCCCTTTCCTTCTTTCTGAAAATTCAAAGTTGACGTGGTGGTGGGTTATCTTTGAACTTAGAGAATGGTGGATGAACAACATAGAAAATGTCTAGGTACTGCACAATCTCTTGAAGCAGAGCTGCCTACCACCCCTGGGCCACCTACCAGCTCAGATTTCTATGAGAGAAAGAAATAATCCTTTTATTTTATCAAATCCACTGTTATTTTGTTCTCTGTTATAGCAAGTGAACCAATATTCTAACTATAGCAACATCCTTTGAATGTATAAACATAATGAATATTATGCCAAGACTTGATATTGTTCTTATTGTTAATTACATCTGCCATCTTGATTTGACAACCCGTATTGTGACACAGCAGTCACCACCTTATCCACAGGACCACAGTTTCTGCTTCTGCAGGTCGCAAAGGCCCCACAACTCCACACTCAGTTGTCTTGCATTCCCATGTTAAGAGTTGCTCCTGGCATCCCTCCGGCACAGTTCCTGCTGTTCTATACTCAGAGTCCCTGGCAGCTTTCTTTCTTAAAAACTGAACTTTCAGTTGAGCATTTGGAAGCTTGGCAAATACCAGGTCACAGACCCTGTGATAACTAGCCTCACATGTGATGTTTTTCCCAACCTGGCTTGGAGCAAGCAAAGAGACCATCACTTTACTTCTAAATAGCCTTCAACCAAGCAAACTAAACGTTCAATTGAAGAGGGTACTTGAGGGTTTTGGGGGGGGGGGGGTGTTTGTTTGTTTTCAGTGCACACACACACAGATGTACCTGCCATATCAGCTTTGGGGAAGGAGTGTTGCAGTGAAAAATAACTAGGAGGCAATATAGTCAGGGATGTTTAATTCTCCCATCTCATTTCTCATCACACCTTCTTGCACCCTGTGACCAGCCATCCTGAAATACGTGTAGTTTCCAAATTGACATGCTGTCATGTACCCTTCACCATCCCCTCACGTTGACCTGTCAACTGCTATACATCCTCCTGGTCTCAGTTCGAACACTCACCCTCCACCAAGCCTCTTCTGACCCTCCAAGGCTGGGTCAAGCAGCCCGCATCACTCTGACTACTCTGTATTAGAACAGCCTCTTTACTTGTTTGTTTCTCTCCCTGGATTATAAGCATCTATAAACTAGGGACTGTGTCTTATTCATCTCTGTATTCCTGGCATCTAGTGTGGTGCCTGACACTCAGCAAATATCAGCTGAATGAATGAAGGCATCATGCCCCCCCGAAAGGCCCTAGCTCTTGCTCCACAGAGCAAGAGAGAACAGACCCTGAAAAATAAGGTAGCCCAGTGATAGGACCAGACTATATCTCCTACAATGCCCACACATGATGCATTATAGGTACCCTTGGAGGTCTTGCTCCAGGCCTGGAAGCTTTAGAAATGAAAACTCGCCCTGCTGGATGTGATGCTCAGGATCAGAAAACTTGCCCAACTGGACTGAGATGTAGATCTTGGATCCACGTCTGTCTGATAGCATATTTAAAAAGGAATTTCTCCTGTTAAAACAAAGTGCATCCCACTCACTACTCCATTAACAATGGAGTAGCAGGTAGTGGCTGTTAGAGCTGTACTCTGACATGTTTAAGCATCGTGCTGTAGTTCTTGATGACTGCATTGCCACTGGGTGAGGGATGGTTAAGCATTTTTAACAAGAACTGTTTCAGTGGGTGGTGGGTTTGCAAAAGTGCTCCTTTAATGGCTATCCATATTAGCTCTGAGTCAAAAGGTCCCAGGTTCCATTTCCCTGTAGTCTGGTGTTTATTTAGTGCTCAGTGTTAGAATGAGTAATAAGCCCCTTAGCTTCGTGACAGATTGTTCTTTGAACACGACAGCCATCAGCACCTGCCCGTGAGTTCCTGCTAAGCAGAGAAGATTCCCAGTGAGTAACTCCTCGGCCCCATGGGAGTTTGTGAAATGTGAAATTGGAGGTCGTTGGCAGCGTAAACAGATCCAAAAATAGCTCTTGTGAAAAATCTTCTGCTGCACAGTGTAGAACCCATTTCTGTGAGAGCTGGTTGAGCCCTTCCCTGGGTCCCGGGTCCCTCCTGAGCCCAGCGGGAGGTAGGAGAGATGCAGCTTTAACACTTGCAGCTGACTTGGAAACACCAAATTTGGATACAAGCAATTCTTTGTGTTTTTGGGGGGGGTTTTTTCCAATCCCAGGTATGTTTTTCCACACCTCTGAGAGGACAGAAATAGATAAGATACTCTCACTTTGTTTTATTGATGGAGAAAGCAAAGCTTAGAGAAGTCGACAGCCTGACCCACGTGGGAGGTGCTACCTGGTAAGTCAGTAATTGTTAAGATTCTGGAGCCTGAACATGTCCTGACCACCTGCTCACGTGCCTCACACACATAACTAATAGGCGCACAATAAATGTTTATTGAATGAATGAATGAACGAAGTCAACTAAACCAATGTCTCTCAAACTTGAGTAATACAGGGACCCATTTCAGAGAAATAAGTCTCTTGACCCCAGAGATTATCTACAAAATGCCAATTTAAATAATATAGTCTTAAGAAAGTTCATTCTTATTCTTTGAAAACGTCTCTTAGTCGCAAATTATCATTGCAAGATATAATTTCAACCTTTCTAACTAATAAAAATATCTTTTTATCATTGAAAGAAAAACACAATTTTTTAAAGTTCTTATAGGATTCATAGACCTCAGGTAGTACCAGCAAACCTCATCTGGAGACAGACTGGACTAGATTGGGAGCCCTTGACGAGGGCCCGCCTGAGTGTTGTCCTTTATGATAACCTCAGCACCCTGAGCAGTAGCCTTTCTGCCACTATTGGAGAGTGACGATGGTGATATGATCACGGCCAACCTCCCACCCTAAATGGGAAAGGACAACTTGCAATGCCAGCCCATGAGCACCACAGGAGAGCTCTGGAGAATGAAAGTTGAAGGCACGGCAGCCAAGCAGAGCTCAAGTCCAGCTGGGTGTTCAGAGAAGGTGCCACAGGGGAGGTGGAAGGTGAACTGGGCCTGGGAACATGAAGAAGACTTGGTGACAGAGAAGAAGGAGGAGGGCTTTGGCCGTGAAGAAAGGGGAGTCTTTTCCTTTCCTGCTGATTTGCTGCCTCCTCTTAAATTGGATTTTCCAACAAAGACAGACCCTGCCTGAGGACAAGCATCAGGAGTCTGCCCAAACCTCAAAGGACTGGATGGTTTGAGTGACGCCCAACCAGGCAGGACATACTAGAAAGATAATTAAATATCTAAAGAAACTCATATTCCTCAATGAGAAAAGCGTCCTAGAGAGCTAGAAGAAAATTATTCTTTTCTACCAATTTCTGTCTTCTTTCTCCTCACTTCCGAGTATGAAAATGACTTTATCTACCCAGATCCTGTTCTCAAAATCTAAACTTTGTCTTCTAGGCCCTGTCTAAGTTTTCTTCTGTGTCTTAACCCACAGCCCCAGACCCCTGCACAGCAGGTCCTTGAGGTCAACTATCATGTCTTGTTCATGTTTATTCTCATATTCTACTGCCAAATCATAATCGGGCATTCAATAAACATTTGCTAGAAGAATTTTGTTTGACCAAATAAATGCCCAGAGTTCTCCTATCGCCCTATCTCTCCTCCCACATCAAAAAGAAACGAGCTGATCAATTCAGTCACATTAAGATCTAACTAACACCATTTTGTGGTTGTCCTGCCCAGTGGCATTTTAAATTGCACGTAAGTAAGGTTTCTAGCATATTCACAAACAGATTTAGGAGACAGTTCAAACCTAAAGAGATGTTCTTTGTTTCTAAGCAAACAGGTATATCTTATTAAGACTGACTTTGAAACCAGCTCTTATCAAAAAGATGAAGTGAGATTTTGGCATATTTGGAGAAGGACGGTAAAGTTGTTGGTCCTGTGATAACAGATAGCCACAAAGAGCAGCCTGTAAAAAAAACAAAAAAAAACAAAAAAAAAACCTAGTCTCCAGCAACACTTATTAAGATGAGATTTAATCAAAGACTATAAAATCTTAAATGGTAGATAATAAGGTCAAGCCAAGTTACTATTTTCAGCTCAGAACAGATGACAAGACAGGAGGACATAAATGGAAATTAAAAGAAAAAGGATTCAGAACAGATCAGAAGGTTACCAAAAATAATCAATGGCTGAAATGACTTTCTGGACTCATTCATTTGTGTTGAAAATATTGGGTCATTGAAAAAGTAATGAGATGATATTCTTGGGAAATGGAATAGTTAAAATGAATGAATCCAGATGGACCCAAAGACTTTAATCATTCTGAAGAGAAACACTAGCTGGGACATTCTCTCCCAAACCAAGTTGAAATTTCATTCTAGGGAGACAACCAGCTATGGAATCAGAGGACTTCACTTTTCACATTCTCTGGGTGTTTATGACTCCTTCACGGTTATAATGGTAAAAATATCAAGGGGCTGTTATGAGTGGTGCCTCCTACAGGATCTTAAGGAGAAAAATGAGCAAGACAGCCACTAAAGACACCGAGCCTTGGAGTTCATTCTCAGCCAGGCTCCCATCCAATGATGAAATCTTCTCCATGTTCCCGCAAGTCACACGTCTTCCCATGCAGAATTCCAGGGACAGGACAATTCAGGGCCCACCTAATGTACTATTGGGCAGTTCTAATTGTTAGAAACTAGAATAGTTTCATGCAGGGTGGGGTCTCCCTAGAGTTTCCCCATGGGAGCTGCACTGCATGCATCTACTTCTGCTTCTACATGGTAACGCTGCAAATATTTAAAGGCAACACAAGTGAAGCTTTCTCTTTTCTAAGTTAAATATCCCCATTTCCTTCATACCACATGTTTTCCAGACTCTTTGCCTTCCTGATCACCATCCTTGGAAAGACGCAAAATGTTCAATCATGCACACACATACACATCCTAGAGGAGAGTGCCCCAAATTGAACATGTGTCCCCAGATGAAGCTAAGTAGTGTGTCAACTACCTTCTTCAATCTAGAAACACTTACTCTGTTAGTACGGCCAAATAATATTAGTAGTAGCTACTATTCATTGCAGCCCACCACATGCCAGATATTGGGCTAGCCACTTTGCATACATTATTTCCAATCATAACCATGGCCAATTTTAATATTCCCATTTAACAGATGAAGAAAATTGAAACTCAGAGAGCAAATAACTTGCTCAAGTTCACAGAACTAGAAAATAGCTAAGCAGAGATTCAAATTCCACTCTGTTTGACTCCAAAGCTGTCTTTCTGCCCAATGTGACATACTGCCTAATATTTTCTTAATGATTACCTCCGTGTTCTGTCATTAAAACTGTGGTCAACTACAATCCCCAGATCTCTTTCACCTTCACACATTTAAGAATTTTCAGGGACTAAGTTGCTTTGCAGGCACTCACTGCAACGCATGCTGGGAGAAAGGGGCTGGACCCAGGTGAGAAGGGGTACTGGGCTGTGTGGGCAGAGCTGTGGCCCCAGTACAGGCTCAAGTGTCCAAACCCAAATACAAGCAGACACACAGCCATGGCAGCCCATTTCCAGGGTCTCAGAAAGACCTGTGGGGAGAGTGGAGCAGGGACGCAGCTTCAGAGGTATAAAATATTGACTATGAGAATGTCAAGCTAACCCAAGGACCCACATGGAATTCTGGCTCCAACAGGGCCACAGAGAACAGTGTATAAAGCCACAAAGCAGGGCTTTGCCCACCTGGCTCAGGTCCCCTAATCTAGAAAGGGGTGAAAAACAGGAAAACTCTAAGTACCCAAGAGATCCAGACAGAAGGGAGCTAAGCTCAAGTTCGTAGAGCCTGACCTTTGTGCAATAAGGGGTGACTCAACAGGCTTGGAGTGTCACTCCCTGCACAGTCCAAAAAAAGGGCTGGCCCTTGATCAGCTGCTGGAGGATAACCTTTAAGCCCTTGGAATATCCTGCCTGGGAAGAGTATCTGTGTATACCTGGAGGCCGCGGCCATGACAGATTGTTTACACTAACAATGTGATATATGATAAATGCCTATTTTTGTTTGCTTGGGGCCCTGGGCCAGACTCTATCAGTTTGACCTCTGGAGAGGCTAGAGACTGAGTGGCTAAGGTCAGTCATATGAGCACTCCATGCCTACATGACTGACCCCTCATACAAACCCTGGACACCAAGGCTCAAGGTGGCAATACTTTATGTGTGTTATCAGGCATTATTGCAGGGGAATCACGTGCTGTCCATGTGACTCCACTGGGTGCCAACAACTGGAAGCTCATGCCTGGTTTCTCCTGGACTCCACTCTATACACCTTTTTCCTTTGCTGGTTTTAATCTGTATCCTTTCACTGTAATAAACTGTAACTGTGAGTATAACAGCTTTTCTGAGTTCTGTGAGTCCTTCTAGCAAATTGTCAAACCTAAGGGTAATCTTGGAGACACCACATAGACCTTGCAATGGCAGAATTTGTGAGGGTGTGGCTGTGACCAGTAGCCTTGTGGGAGAGCTTGGAACTCAGACATAACACCCAATACAAAGACTAATTCCAAACCTCCCTCTTTGTGGCCATATGGGACTCTTACATAACTGACCCATGGGCCCCTCACTGGTAGTAGGGGAAAGCCAGATCTGCCCGCAGAAAACAGGGCTGTCCTTTGGAATAACTGGAATGGATCCAGGACAGGAGCAAAAATTCACACAGATATCCCCATCTGGTATTCATTCATATGACTGGTTTTTTTAAATAAATTTATTGGCAGGACCTGTTTCTAATTGTGAAAGTAATACATATTCATTGTTGAAAATCTGGAAAACATAACAAAATATATAAAAAGAAAACTGTCCATTGGAATCCCACCACGCAGAGGTAAGCACAGCTAATATCGTGGCATGGTTCTTTCTAGTCAATTTCTTTTTTATGAATATGCAGCAGTGTCCCTGATGAGACAGAACTTAAAAATTTTTTGTTAGCAAGAAATTCTGCAAGTTAAAAAGTTGCCAGCCACTTTCACGTCTAACAAGTCATTTTGGGACACTTTTTTTTGTACTGGAATCAATCACATGGGCAGTTTCTTTTAGTTTTGCAGATGTAAGGCAGAGATACCTATCCTCCGGAGGCAAGAACATCAGTCACAGGATAATGTTTTTCTTGACAAAGGCGGTCCTTCTCATTCCCAGGTACTAAAGCCAAATGTCACTGGGAAGTAGGTGAGACAATCTGAGAGAGAGCCTAGGAGCTTCCCAGGAGGAAAGAAATCAAGACCCATTCTCCTTAGGTTCACTCATTTTCAAACATCTCTGATGAGTTCAGTTGATCTTAAGCGGGAGCCCGGATTTCTGAACTCTTGGTGCAGAGGCGGAGGTGGTTTAGGTAGAGCACGAGGTCAAAACAAGAACCTTCTACCACAGCAGCCACTGGAGCACCAAGGCCACAGTCTGAGAAAAATGTGTATGAGGGCAAACCAAGAAGCTGAAACGCTGGAGGCCCAGACCATTGTCGGTGTAGAACAATGAGAAGAAATCTCTTCCCAGCACCACGAGAGCCATCCCCTGACCAGCTGTGGGATGGCCAAAGGCGGGAGTGGCCAGCCGCTTTCACCAGACACTGGTGTTGGGAGCAGCAGACGCTGCCCACAATGGACTGATCAGATTCTCCAGGACTCTCCCCACAGGCACTGGGGAGGGTCACCGATTCTCCAGTCTGAATAAACTGGCCCAGAGGAGCCTGAAACACATCGCAAGAAGGGGATAACCAGGAACAAGAAGGGAATTTTCATGCTGAGCAAGGAAGGGCCTCTATTCAGTTCCCTGGAGACCCGGGACCATATCTGATACCCAAGCGGACAAAGCAGAAGCTCAAAACTACAGAAAAACACAGACCCCCCATAGTGTGAAACAAAATGGGATTAAACTGCATAATGTAGATTCTGAGCATTTTCTAATAACATTAAACATATTTGGAAACAATATTAATAGATATAACAGCTAACACAGGCATAATGCTTATGTAGCATTCACTATGTGAGGTAGAGAATTAACCCTACAATCTAGGTAAGGAAACAGGCACAAAGGGGTTATGTAACTTGTCCAATGACATGGCTGTGAAACGGAGAAGGCAGCATTTGAACCCAATTTTGTATACACAGGATATTTAATCATTTTCCTGTAGTTGGATATTTCATTTTTCCCATTTTTTCACTATTATAAATATGCAATGATGAACACCCTTATACATAAATGTTTGAACTTCAATTAAAATTTTTAACTTAAATGTAGAAATTCACATTTGTTGAACTCCATCCCTTCTCATTTAGACCTGTGAAATTTTCTTGAATCTTGACTCTGAAATTCAAATTTTTCACTTTCCTCCCAGCTTTGTGTCATTCAGATTTAACTGATCTGTTCTCCCTCAACAAATACTTTATCTAAAGCTTGACATGGGCAAGACAAGGCCCCATGGCTTGGCTCCTGTCTCTCCCACCAACTCACCTCACACTCAGGCTTTCAGTTCCTCAACCACACCACGCTCTCGCAGGCCACCGGGCCTTGCCACATTCTGCTCCTCACCTGAAACCCCCGCCCTTCATCTGGTGAACTCCCAATAGTCCTTCAGGCTGAGGGCAGAGGGAGTTCTTTGTTATACACTCACAGAACCACATTCTTTTCCTTCCAAGTGGGAAATTCATTTACTTGGTCAAAAATTACCTGATTTATAGCTGTCTCCCCAGCTCAACAATAGATTCCATGACAGGAGGAGCCACACCTGCTTTCTCATCATGGTATCCCCAGCCCCCAGTGCTGTACTCGGCCCAAAGTGACATTCATTGAATATTTGCTGAATAATTGAGTGAATGAGTAAATAAAAACAGCCCCGGATGGCACAGCAGTGGAACCACAGGCCCTCTGTGCTGATGGGAGCACGCATGGATTGGCAGCCTTCCTTGAGAACAGAGTTGCTATAAGTTACAATTTACCAGCTGCCCACGGTCTTATCTTAGCCCCTTGATACGGCTACAGAGTTTGAAGGTAAACTGAGATGAGGCGTGCTGAGATTGACCTCCTCTACCCTCCCCTTCCTCCAGGCATCCTCTATGCAGCCTCCAGTTGTCATTCCAGAGGCAGCTCTGATTCCAAGACTCCCTCATTAAAAACCTCTGCAGCTCCACAGTGTCCTCAGGATGAAGTCCAAGCTTCTAATTGTGACATTCAAGATCGCATTCTGGTCCTCACCTGCCTTTTCCTTGTCATCTGCTGCCACTGAGACCCTCACCCTCACACACACACACACACACAGTGCAATACCACAATTCTTCCCACACACCACGTGCTCGTGTATCTTTCAGCCTTTGCACTCTCTCCTTAGAATGCAAACCCCTCTACTCTGTCTGGCAAACTCCTACTCATTCTTCAAGGTCCAGTTCCAAAGTCACCTCCCCTTTGAAAGTCTGCCTGTGTCCTTCTCACCTGTATCTAAGGCAGAACTAATGATTCCCTTTCTTATATTCCTATAGCATTTTATACACAATTCTACTTTAGTATTTTCACTCTGTGTTATATTTAGGTATTTTGTTCTCTGAAGGATTGTGGGCTCCTTGGGGGCGAGGACCATATCTTATTCACCTCTATTTCCCCAGAAATCACCTCAGTTCCTGACATACAATAGGCATTCAATAAACACTTCATGTTGCCATGTTTTTGGTATTCTCCTGTACCATAAATCTAGTGACATTTTGAAAAACATTAGACTTCTGAAGCTATGGCTGACCAACCTGCTAAGATCCAGCGGTGGGTGGGATGTGGGAGGAGCACCCCCAGCCTCCCCTGCTTCTGGAGCCCAGTGGGGGTGCCTGCTGGATCCCGTTAGTCCTCTCTCCTGCCTCTGTTCTTCCTTTGCTTTTACTGCCCTCTGCTTCTTCACGAATTAGCTAAAATTCTGGGCTGTCTCAAGGTGAAGAGGCTACTGAAAGAACATAGAGAAACCTTCAGAAAGCAAGGGCAGACAGTACTACTGGGTTTCTTGAGAAACTGGAAATGGAAATATTCTGGGGCTTTCTAACCCCTACCTCTTTCTTCCTCCTCCTACTCAGCTAGCTGCCTCAGTTTACTCATGTGTCACATGCCCCTCAATCCACATGACTTTTCAGCTCAGCTCTCCCTATTTTAACTAGATCATTCCTTTCAGTGTTCCAGTCCCAGAATCTCAAAAGAAGACTCTGATCACCCCAATGCCACCCAATCTTTGTAGCTTCGGCTCAGACGTCCTGCTAGGTCCAATCAGCCAGGGCTGGGAAGGAGGCTCAGACTGTGCCATCATGTGTTGGTTCCCTCGACAGGGGGTAGAGGCAAAAGGGGTGGTTAGCGACTGGCTCGGTGACTGCATCTCCAGTTAAGCACTAGGTAAAGGCTTTTTTTCAATCTCGGAGACGCCTTGAAGGAGAAGCACCAGCTGGTCGGAGGTAAAACATCATTATTCAAAGCATCGCTATACAGGAGACAAACGCTGCCCCCACCCCCATCCTCAGCGTAAGAGCCCAGAGTTTATTTTCCAAGTATTAGTTCCAAGTGGCCCCTGGGAGCCTGGCAAAATGAAGAAATGAGTCTGTAGCTCAAAAGAGACATTTGGACTGGAGATAAAAACGTGGGCGTCATCAGGATTAGTGATCAATAAATGCTGGCGGTAGTGGAGAAGGTGGTGGTGGGCTCTATGCACATAAACAGGTTCTCAGGGAGGGTGAGCAGAGTGAGAAGGCAACCAAAGACAGAATACTGGGACAGTGGACATTCAAAGGGTCGGCAAAGGAAGAAAATTCCTTTAAAGAATAGAAAGGAACAGCCAGAGCAGTGGAAGTCTCAAAACCAGAATCCACCCAAGGTGGGACAGAGTTTTGAGGAAGGGAGAGGGTGCCTATTCTAGAGAGATCAAATAAGATAAGGATGAGTTTCTGAGAAAAGGAGGGGAGGAGGCAGAAGGGTTGTGAAGGGGATTGAGGAAGCTGGCCTTTCAGAGCTTGTTTGGGGGAGGAGATGGGGGGTGCCCTGAGAGATATGGGTGGACAGTAGAGGAGAACTGAGCGTCAGAGAATTTTTCTTCCAAGATGAGGTTTACCTGGAGATATTTAAAAGCTGGTGGGAAAGATCCCATCTATTCAGAGAGGTTGAGAAACAGGCGAGAAGAGAGAGGAGGGGAGGAATGAGATTTCTAAGGGTATGGGACCCAGAGCACCCGTGAAGGAGCCCACACAGTCAGGAAGCGGGAGCGCCCCGCCATAGGCAGTTGCGGGTCCCAAGGTCATGCCTAGGACGTGGACCGCGCCAATCGCCGCGGCGCCTTCCCGGGCCGGCTCCTGCGCGGCACGTGACGACGCTGCCCTCTAGCGGCGGTAGTCCGCGTCGCAGGGCACGCGGAGCCCCAGTTCCCGGGAGAACCCCAGCGAGACACAACCCGGCCCCTGAGCAGGGGGCGGACACGGGGTCTCTAAGGACAAGGCTCACGGCACAAAAGGAGCTGAGGAGGAAACCCTTTGGATGGGGGACATTTATCAGCTTTCCCTGCACTTCTTGGTGGCGGAAAGGGCAGGTGGGAAATCAAACGAACTGGGCCAATTAGCCAAAGTCACGGTTGTGCCCGGAGCCACAAAAACACCCGAATCTGAGTCAGCCCCATGCCGCGGATTCAGACCTGTCGTGACCCGCCAGGCACAGGCCATCTGCAGATGGGGCGGCACAGCGGACTTCGGGGAGTCAGGACGCGCTGCTACCTGCGCCTCGCGGCCAAGCACAGGGAAGGGGGGAGGGAAAAAGCGGGGCTCGGGGGGAGAGGCGGCATCGGCTGCACAACGCTGCCATCTGCCGGGCAGGTCCAGGAGTGCTCGGCCTGCCCGCGCCCGCCCCGGGCCCCGCCGCTTCAATGCAGAGGGGGCCACGTCCGGCTCCACAGTAGCGCCCACGGTTCGCGGACGGTTTTCAGGCTTAGCAACACTGGGAGTCGCTGGCTCACATGGCAACTCAGAAAAATATGCAGGTGTTTTGTGCTTGAGGGTTTTGAATTTTCCATCTTATAACAACAAAGAAGCTTCTAGAAACAGAAATACTCCCATGACCAAACCAAATAAAATCTCCAATAAGCATGTAAAACAAAGAGAAGGCTGGTCTCTCCGGTCTGGAATGGTGTGGGTGGTGGTCATAGGGTCCAAAGTGATTCTCATCCTTACATATCTGTGAAGTGCACAGAAAGAAGGTTTGGGTCTTAAGTCTGTTAGCTTCTCTGGGCTCAGTTGCTTTATCTGTAACATGACAATAAAGTTGGCCTCACAGGAATGCTTTGAGGATCAGATATGCTGATCCTTGGAGAGAGCGTGGGAAGTACAAAGCTACAGGTCATCACCAGATGTGATCAAGTGCAAACTCTTGTTCCAAATCAGGTGGCTGAGCAAGATGCCCTGCACCCACGGCTGTTGGTGTTGAGGGGAGAGTTTGAGTATCTCCATTCCATTTTCCCAGATACTGTTTTCAGCAAAACCTGGCTTTCCTGAGTGGTTCGCCCATACTCTCCCTAGGGATGTTATAAGGAAGAATTAAATTGCTTTAATAAAAAAGCTCACCTGTGTCCTTGGAGAACAGTAACCGGGAGAATGACAAGGGCATTTGTTTTTTTGCAGTTGTATTTGTCGAGTGAAAATGTATGTCGGTCTGATTTTTAGCAGCTCAACAAACACATGCTGGACATTTTTGCAATGAGCATGATTTTCTCCGTATGACATAAGAGAAAACTCAGGTGCGTAGAGGTTAATTTGCCCGAGGTCACAAAGCAAGTAAGTGATGGGTATAAAACTCACAGTTGGAAGAGAGAGAATCAATAAACTTTGAACAGAGCCAGCCTTGGGCACAGGCAGTATAAGGGCCCGTCCAAAATGTCATTTCAGATGCAGTATGAGGACTTCCCTGCCTTCTTCTAGAGAAAATGTTACCATTAGAGAATAATTCCTCAGGTTTAAGAAGTTTTTCTTCTCTTTTTTGAAAAGCAAATTCCCCTGAGAATGGTACTAACATTAAGCTTTTTTAGTCATTTATACTTAAGTAAGAAAAAGTTTATTATATTCTTCCCCAGAGAGCAGCTTTTAGTAAAGAGATGGATGGAAAGCATGTGGACTGTCTGAATGATCATGGGGAATAAAAAGAAAAAGGATACAGAAAAAGAGGCAAGTTGCCCAAAATTGCCTATTTCAGTTTTACCTAGAGTTTTGGCTTTGATGATGGGATGTGTTTTTGAGGCCAAAACATCACATCCTGAAAAAGAACGAACTTGGAAGATTCACATTTCCTGATTTCAAAACTCACTGCAGAGCTACAGTAAATAGAGCGTAAGTGTGGTACTGGCACACGGATTGACATATAGATAAACGGAATAAAACTGAGAGTCAGAAATAAACCTTAACATTTATGGTCAATAGGTTTTTGACCAAGAAAATTCAATAGGGGGAAAACAATCTTTTCAACAAACGGTGCTGGGAAAACTGGTCCCTTTACTCACACTATACACAAAAATTAATCCGATATGTATTACAGACCAGAGCAAAAACTATAAAACTCTTAAAAGAAAACATAGCAGTAAATCTTTATGAACCCAGGTTAGGCAAAGACTTCTTAGCTATGACATCAAAAGCACAAGCAACAAAAGTAAAAATAGATAAATTGGACTTAAAATTAAAAACTTGTAGTTCAAAGGACACACTCAAGAAAGCAATAAGATACTCCACAGAATTAGGAGAAATATTTCCAAATCAAAGATCTGATAAGAAAATTATGCCTAAAATGTATTAAAAAATGCATGTAAGTCAATAATAAAAAGACAACTCAATTTAAAAATAGGCAAAGATCTTGAATAGACTTTTCTCCAAAGAAAATGTACAAATGGCCAATGAGCACATGAAAAGATCCTCAGCATCATCAGCCATCAGGGAAATGCTAATCAAAGCACAGTACGGTCCCACCTCACACCCAGCAGTGTGGGTGAGGAAGCCTCTAGGTGATTCCAGCCCCCAGCCATTCAGGTCCTCCCACTGAGGCCCCAGACGTGGTCGAGCAGATAGGTCATGCATGTTCCCAAATCTCTGACCCACAGCATCCACGCACATAACAAAATGGCTCTTGTTTCCCCCCCTGAGTTTGGGGTAGTGTGTCATGCTGTCATAGACAGCCAGAGCACTGTTCTAACTTAAGTGCTCAGATTCTGTCCCTCTGTCAACCTGACCAGCCTAGGACCAAGGGACCAGAGAAGAACATGGGGGTCTCCCTATGAAAATTAACCACCATATCAATAGAGACCATTAATGGAACATCTATCATATGCTAAAGTGGTGCTAGGTGCTTTCTATACTTGATCTCTGATCCTCCTTGTAACCCAGGCAGTGTGCGGTATGAGGCCCATTGTACAGACGAGGAAGCTGGGGTCAGGCAACTGTGAATGACTTATCCAGGGTTACATGGACAGTAGACAGCCAGGACTGACATCCAAGTTAATCTGACCACACTCACCACATCCAAAACGTACATGCTTCCCCCCCACCCAATATAGCACCCATCCCCTCACCCCAGGCTATCTGCCGGGAACGCAAGACTATTCCCAAAACTGCAAGCATGACATTGAGGTATAAAAAGAATGATGACATTTTTAGTTTCACTGTCAAAACTGTATGAAACATGCAGAATGCCAAGTGGCAGAAGTGTTCAAGGTGGTCATTTTCATTAACCCATCTTATCAAAGGAAATGTAAGTAATAAAAAGGAAATGAGGGGAAGTGAAAAATAGAACAGATTTCATTTTTCTCACCTCTCCTACCTGGAGTTGAGACTGGTAAAGCCTTTCCACTCTGGACCAGACTTAGGGTATAGACCTGGCTGGGTCATTTCTTGCCCTGTGGACACAAGGAGGTGGCCAAATTGTGGGAGATGATCCAGTGGTCCAAGACTCTTTGGTAAAAGGCCAGAGTCTAGAGTAACCCCAAGGATATTAGAATAGATTCAGCCCCTAAATATTTCCATAACAACTCATCACACATCACACCTCCAAGCAGTATGTAATTATTCCGTTATGTATTCTTAAGTTATGTATTATTGTTTAATGCCTGTATTAGGATTCTCCAGTGCAACAGAACCAACAGGAGATATATATACATAGAGAGAGAGAGAGAGATTTATTTTAAGGAATTGGCTCATGTGACCATGGATGCTGAAAAATCCCAAGATCGGCAGTTGGTAAGCTGGAGACCCAAGAGAGCTAATGGCATAAGTTCCAGTATGAGTCTGAAGGCAGGAAAAGACCAATGTCCAGCTCAGGGGGTCAGGCTGCTGAAGTTCCCTCTTACTCAGACTTTTTGTTCTTTTCAGAACTTCAGCTGATTGGATGTGGTCCACCCACATGAGGGAGGGGCAACCTGCTTTACTCAGTCTACTGATTCAAATGGGAAGCTCATCCAAAAACACCGTCACAGACACACCCAGAATAATGTTAGACTAAATATCTGGGCACCCTGTGGCCCAGTCACGTTGACAAATAAAATTAACATCACAATGTCCATTGCCCCTACCAGACTATAAGCTCCCCAAGATCAATGACTATTTCTTTCTTGTTCTCAGACATAGTCCCAGAACCTGGCATAATAGTTCATCATCAAGAAGATATTACGTAAATATTTATTGAATGAATGAGGCATGCGCCCTAAGAGGCTTCTCCATTGACATTAAACTGCCGAGTCCCCTCTGAGCACCCGATTATGGCCATGCTTACCTGACTATGAAATAACACTCATGCTGTGAACTACCTCTTAAATTTCAAGGTCCAAAGCTGATGACCTCCCCAGTCCCCACCAGTAAGAGTGATGTTCAATGAAGAAGCAGAAGCTAAAAATTAAGTAATGGCGTTTAGGGATGGCGAATCTAGAATGTGAGCTATGTGGGTATTTTAAATTTTCTAGCAGCCACTATCTTAAAAGGTAACAAGAAGCAAGCAAAATTAATTTTAAGAATATATTTTATATTATTATAAATATGAATTATAATTTTTAATATAATTATTTCACTCAATATATCCAAAACATCATTTCAACATATAATCAGTATAAAAATTACTAATGAGGTAGTGTACCTTCTTCTTTCATACTAGGCTTTTGAAATTCACGTGTACAGCACATCTCTGTTTGGGCTAGCCACATTTCAAGTGATCAGTAGCCACATGTGGCTAGTAGCCAGTGCGGTCCAGAAGACAGCAGCATGATGCCTGACTATTTGCAAGTAAGGATGAGTGGCATCCTCTGAACCCTTGTTATTGAGTGAGCCTGACTTGAGTCTCCATGGATTAAATGTCCATGTCCCCATGTCTTCTCTGATCTGAGGAAAATCAGAACCAGAGTCACCATGTACCTGAAGTCTTTGGAGCCAGATGGAGCGAGAACTTGGGACCTGCCCCTCTGTTCACAATTGGTGAGACCTGGGGCAAGGCACTCAATTTCTCCGAGTGTCAGTGTCTTAGCAAATGAAATGGACTGTTGTGGGCAGAGTCGAGTTTGAGCACTATAACACCTTACATTACTCTTTTCCTGCACAGAGCACGTCAGGATTCCAGGCTGAACTCCCCAAACATGGAACTAAATTGAGGTCCTGCTATTAGCTTCTTCCACAGAATAGCTGAGGCTTGACTTAAAAAAGAAGGAAATTCTGTAATATGTGACAGTATGGATGGACTCTGAGGACATTATGCTAAATGTCATAAGCCAGACACAGAAAGGCAAGTACTGTTTCTACTTATATGAGGTATCGAAAATAGTCAGATTCATAAAATTCAAGACTGGAATAGTGGTTGCCTGAGGGGGAGGGGAAATGGGGAATTACTGATCAACTGGCATCAAGTGTCGGTTAAGGATGAATAAGCTCTGTAGATCTGCCGTACAGCATCGTACCCATAGTCAAGGATAACGTATTGTACAATTAAAATTTATTAAGAAGACACATCACATGTTAAGTGTTTTTACCAGAATAAAATTTTTTAAAAAGAATGGCTGAGGCTTCAAATGGGGTCTGAAAGGGAGTTCCCACTTCCCTGGGACTTCATGGGACCTATGAAGGAAGCTAGTCCACAAGAGGCCACTGTACGGTGGATTTCATGGTTGCAGTCCAGGAAGGGAGCTGGTGGTCTTTTCCAGCCCCTGACATGGGCTTCTAGCCCAGACACAGGAGATTTCATGTCGAGCAAATCAACTGCCTGGACATAGAATCAGTGGCGCTCTCATAATGTGGCCAGATGATGTCCATGCACTCACTCTCTCTGCCATTTTTGGAATTATCCCCGCAGCTCGGAGACATGTGGACTGGGACACCTATAGATGCTGGCATCTCCAGGGACCAATGCCAGGATCAATCACATTAGGAAGACAATCACAAACTCATTTGGGGCCCTCACAGCTGCTTGCAATCCTCTGCCCATGGTCTGGTTTCCCATTGCCTGGATACCTTCAAATTTTCCATAAGAGCAGCTTCTGAATGTCATCGGCATTTAGAAATATACCATCTTCCCTATTCTCTAATTTGTATTTTGGTTTCCTAGCGCCCTTGACATTAACCTCCTCCCAAAAGTTATCAAATCCATGTTCCCATTCATGATCCGTCAGCCTCTTTATCTCTCAGAAAGGTAACAGAGAGAAAAGAAACAAGCCAAATGGCTTTTTTGGCTGCCCAGAGCGTTCTTGGAAATCTGTTAGCGAGGCATCCATTGCCTTCTCCCCCATTGTTAGTACCAGCTGGCAGGCCATGGGCCAACAGCGCATTTGCCAGCATCTGTGTTGTTCTATTCTGCAGAATAAAGCCTGACTGTTTTCTTCTCTCTACCAAAGCAAAAGAGGAGTCATGAGTAACTGGTAAATTATCTAAATGAAACAAAAAGTGTTTAAGATACTTCCTGCTTAAATGGCTTTGTACAGGAGTGCAGCTGAAGCACACACCACTTCCAGGCCCCTGCTGGGTAACCACAAGCTCTCAGGATGGCTGGCGAGGACGGGACCTGAGAAAGCAGGCACAGGAGAAGCCGACGATGGAGAACGGAAATGAAGAAAAGGTAAGAAAGAGTTTGGTTTTGGTGGCAGGGAGGAGACATGTTTGTTGAATGACTATGTGGTAGATGTGAAGATAAGCCACCCAGCCTTCAGGGGCGGCCTTGCTGCTTCGCCACAGGAGTGTGGCCAGCAGACAGCCTCTCGATGTCAGCCTGGGGGCTGCCTCTGCTGCAGGAGCTGCCTCGCCAACGAGCTTGCCTTTCCAAGGGCAGCTACATCTGGTGGCTGAGGGAGGCGGGGATACAAGGGGCCAGCCATCTTGGTCCCTCGTGGGACAACTCAGATGGGCGGTGCTCCCTCCAGGCTTCCTAGGCTGGCGGAGGCTCTGGGGGGCCTGCAGCTCATCTCCCTCTGCCCAGTGCTGCTTCCTTCCCTTTCTGCTCACAGGAGCTGATCCCTAATCACAGTCTTGCACCCCAGCTGCGTCTCAGCTTCTGAAAACCCAACCTGTAATGGCCTGGATTTGATTATACTGTATATTTTACATACATTGTCCTTCTTAAACTGCACTATTGTGTGATATAAAAATTATTAGTCTGTCTACAATTGAGGAAACCAAGGCTCTAAGAGGTTTAGTAACTTGCCCTTGGGTCACATGGTGGCAGAAGTGGAGTTGAACTTGGCCAGTCCAGCCCCAATGTATGCCACCAGCCGGGCTTGCTGATCAGAAGACCCTCCAAAGGAACTGCTGATGACCTAACATGCAGCAGTAGGACAGGGAAGGAGCAAGCCCCTTAAAGGGCAGAGCAGCGATGGGATAAAAACTGCACTCACCTTTCGATGAGATTTCAGGGGTTCTTGGAAGTTCCCCAGGACCCGAAATACCCCTCCCACCCGGCCAGCTGCCGACTACCATCCCTTTCCTTCCAGAACTGGAGAGAAAAAATAATATATAAATCCTGAGAACAGTATCACATCCTCTTAATGTATTCACACGGTTAAACCCTCAGGCAGCCCTTTCTGCCCTCCTTTCCCTCGTCCTCTGCTTTGCCTCCCTGTTCCTACGCTGCCCAAGAGCCTCCTGTCGTGAGAGAAGTGATCTGGTACAGTAACTCCTTCAGAGTGACCTGAAAATACAACGTGTGTACATTTTGCGAGATAACTCAGGACACAGCTGATGTTTAACCCAAGCACAAGGGTTCCAGGCTGGGAAGATATTTTAAAGCAGGGGATCATGACATTTGCTGTCCCTTTATAGATTTGCATTTGCAAGTCCAACACTCCCAACGCTGTTTATTTCTTCCTAGTTACCTTGCCCATAATTGAGATTAAGGTAGATAATGGTCTTTTAGTAATTGCCTAGTGGTAAAAATAACTATTCTTTACGTTGGCATGGTTAACACAGACATTTTCTAAAAGCCAAAATAAAAGTCTTCTTTAAGAAATATCATTAAATGCTAATCTCTAAAATATAACACACAATTAAGGGAATTGCGTGTTATTATTATTTTTTTACTTATTAATAAAAATAAATAAAATCACTTGAAATCTCATTCTATTAGTGCTTCCAATAAGTGCTTAATCTAAGCATGGCTGCCCCACGGCTGGATGACTTTCACCCTGACTCTTTCACCCCATGGCATGGCAACACTGCTCTAGCACACGTCTGAGTTTCACCAGCCCTGGCCTTGGCAAGTCTCTGAACCCCCTATCTGGTGATGGCGTCCAGAATATGCCACCCCAAAATATGCCACTTTGGCATAAAGATTATTTTGAGCTAAAGGCAATTGATAGTCCACAGATGCAGGAAGTGTTCTCTGCCTTCCTCTTACCCCCTAAAAGCAGGGCATAAATGTCCTTTGTAAAGGTATTTCCCTCCCCATCCCATACCAGAAGAGAAGAGCATTCTTACCACACTGAGAAGGGTTTGCATAAACATACCTTACTAAGTAACCTTTATCTTGCATGAGTTCCCCCATATACTTCCTAGTCACTTCCCCATGGTTTGTCACACCTTGAAGCCCAAACCCACTTTCCTTTATTAAAATGGTATATAAGCCCCCTAGTGTAACCACTTCTTCAAGTTTCACTTCTTTTCTGGGAACTTCTGTGCAAGTAAAATAGCAATAAAATTGTATACTTTTCTTCTCTTGTCAATCTGTCATTTGTTTAATTTGCAAGCCCCCAGGTAGGTTCTGAATATAAGAGGGTAGAGGAAAGTTTTTCCTCCCTGGCACCAGCCACAGGGATCTTTTTTCCGAGCCATAGAGCCATTTGATAACTGTTGAGTCTCCCTCTGTTGTGGGCCTCAGGATTCATACTACCTAACAACGCAGACTCTCCTTGTTCTCTACTTTGAAGGAAAACACTTTCTGAATAATTTGTCTACTGAAAGGAAAAACTCATGATCTCCTGGTGCTTTGCTCCTCTAGGAGTGAAAACCCTTGAGACATGGAGAAGGTACAAGGCTGGAAGACAAGAGGTTTGGGTTCTTTCCTAACTCTGCTCCATGACCTTAGCAATAACCAATCTGGAGCTCAGTTTCCTTACGGGGGAGGGTGGAGTTGATTCTAACCCCAGGTCCTCTGCTTACTCTCAGAGTCACCTTGAGCCAGCCCCTCATCTCTCCAAGTTTTAATTTCCCCATCTATAAACGGAGAGGATAGGAAGTTGCCTAGATCAGTGCTTCTCAACGCCTGGTCCTCACCCCAACAGCATCAGCATCAGTATCACTGAGGAATTCATTAGAAATGCAAATGTTTAGGCCTTGGCCAGACCTACTAAATCAGAATCTCTAGGAAGCAGCCCAGAAATCTGTGTTTTCACGAACATTCCAGATGATTCTCACTCAAATTTGAGAAACACTGGCCTTCATGAACTCACAAGTCTCTTCTAGATTAAAAACCTCAAATTCTTTTTGCCCCGACCTTAAGACGTCTCTTTCTCTCTCTTAAAAAAAAATCTGCTCCAGGGGCTGGCCTTGTGGCCAAGTGGTTAAGTTTGTGCGCTCCGGTGCAGGTGGCCCAGTGTTTCATTGGTTCGAATCCTAGGCGCGGACATGGCACTGCTCACCAAACCACGCTGAGGCAGCGTCCCACATGCCACAGCTAGAAGGACCCACAACGAAGAATATACAACTATGTACCAGGGGGCTTTGGGGAGAAAAAGGAAAAAAAATAAAATCTTTGAAAAAAAAAAACCTGCTCCAAACTTCTCTCCTCTTTACAGATGCTAACTTCAAGGGTCTTAAAATAAAATTTGCCTTCAACATTTCCATAGCAACCTTAACAAAACCATTAAGATGCTTTTGTTCTTTAATACATCTGCTCTTTCTTTTAAAGAAACTATGTTCCTTTTTCAGTTAAGAAAAAACAATCTTATCTAAGGATGTCTCTTAAAAACATTTTAGTAGTACATAATTATGGTCCTAACCAGCAGTACAAAGGATGTCATTTAAATCAGACCACCTAACTGATCCTGTATGCCAACTCTTCTAAAGGTCAACATCTCAAGATGGAACGAAATCTAAATCCACATGAAAGAATCTATCTCCTTAGTATACTCCATACATGTTTATTGATTTCATACTCTATCCATTGACCCGACTTCCAGAAATAGCTGCCAACTCTAATTGGTGAGCCCCCCGCCCCACTCTCACCACAAAGTTCTGGTGCAGCTAACTCCAGCTAACTCAGCTCCAGGTTTGGCCAATAAGAGCCTTCATGGCCCTGGGTACTCTAACTGGTGTAGAGATGGGCACATGACCTATCAAAACAAAAGAGACATTGACTGAGACTTCTGCGATATAAACATGTGGATATTTCTCACTAGACTATAACCTGAAATGATGAAGCCTAGAATTCCACCACTGTTTTAATCCCATGAAGGGAGATTTGTCTGAGATGGAGCCGCTAAAGAGGAAGTGGAGCTGAGAAGTCAGGAGAGAGAAACTGGAGCCAGATGACATCATTTCTGAGCCTGTATCCAACCGTGCCTGAAACCAGGTCCCCTCCCGTTACATTTTCTTTCTCCACTTTGGGCTGACTTTTCTATCATCTGACACCAAAAACATCTTAATGGGTACAGAGTATAAATCGATACAGCTTTTGGTAGGCAACTTGTCAGTATCTATTTAAAAATTTTTCACGTGCAGAACTCTTTTCCTAGCAATTCTGCTTCCAGGAACATACTCTTCAGAAATGCTCTCACAAGTATGGAAATATGTATATGCACAATCATGAAGTTCATTGAAGCGTGGTCACAGCAAAGAGCTGGAAACAACCTAGTGTCATTCCATAGAAACTTACCTCATCTTATGCATTGATGATGTTAATGAAGAGTAAAACTCAACCCCAATCATAGACTCAAAGACTCTTAGAGCTAGAAGGCAACTTAGGTCAAGTATTTCACATCTATCTCCTGATGGCTGCAAAATCTGAAGCCCACAGGGGTAAAGTGGCTTGGCTAGTGTCACTGCACAAATTCTTCAAAGAACCAGGATAAGATCCTTTATCTTCTGACAGTCGTTCCTCCTCTACATCATGCTCAGTCTGAAATTCTGATTGTGCTGGTCATTGTTAGACAATGGCTAGTGTCTGGCTTTTCAGTGTAAAATCAATACCCCCAATGCAAAAGTTAAATCAACATTACACTCAGTGTCAATGATAACAAATTAAGCTCCTTCAAGCTAACAAAAATAGCCGTTTCCCTACAGACAACTTTTTTTTTCCTTCTGCTCCTCCTTCTCTTCCTCCCAGAACTCACACTTGTTCTGGATACTCTGCTGCAAATGGTAGTTCAGAAAACTGCAGCAATGAAATACCAGTCAGAGCAAAGCCCTATTCTCAGTCACAGTCATAAAGCAGTTGAAAATGCTGCGCATTCAAGTCACAAAAGATATGATTTCTGCCTGAGACTGTCCGATAACAGAAATGAATGATGGTTCTTTGCCTGAAAATACATATTGATTGTTAGCTGTGAATTTCACCATGGATAATGAGGAAGTCACCATCCTTCAAGTGTGTGTGAATTGAAGATGCTGTTGCCTATTCCTTGCAGGATGATTTGTAGCAAGAGACAAGACAAGGCAGGAGAAATGTCTACATCCAGGTCAGGCTGGACCTTCTCCAGCCAATTTTCCATCCTGGACTTTTTGTCTTCACTTCTAAGGTCCTAGTTTATGGCATGCAAAGGGCAGATTGATTATCTGCATTTGACTAAGATGAAGGCAGCTTCATATTCTTCAGTCTTTTCAGAACTGAATTCCTCAAAAGTCACCCCAGATTCCCAGGCCCAGCCACCATTTAACAACTTAGATCTCTGATGGCCTGACCTACCCTAGGCTGTATGCACTTTCTGCTTCCGTGAATGGGACCAAATGGAAACAAGCACATGTACCAGGTGTCATTATCTCCCCGCAAGCTAGACCAAATTTCATCCTTGCTGCTATCACTTTCTGATGCTTAAAAGCATTAAGCATTACTGACTAATTTGGCTAGCAGATACTTCTACACCCTGCAGAAGGTAGGTGGTTGGTCATTGTT